>NW_020925362.1:0-5640 GCF_003984885.1 Neopelma chrysocephalum | reverse complement strand
TCCAAGAAGCTCCTTCCCGCTGAGGACACCTCTCTCCTGCTCTTTCTCTCCTCTGTCTCCTTGGCCTTCTCTCCCAACCCATCACAGCACCAAAACCTGGGAACTGTCTCAGCAGGCCTGGGCTGTTCTTGCCTTCCAGTGGAATGAAGAGAGACTTGGGGCTGCAGCTCCTCCTGCCTGTGCCCCACACGCAGGGCATTGGGGCCTGTCTGGCTGCAGCCCCTCAGCGGGGGCACCACGGGTATGAACAGACTTGCAGTGGGGAAAGCTGCTCTGAAAGCCCCGAGAGCTGGGCTGTGCAGAGGCTTTGCTGACAATGGCCTTGGGGGTGGACGTGCTGGGACTCAGGCCCAGGGGGAAAATCCCAGGCCTGATCCCTGAGGAGATCAGCACATGCTGCTGAAATGCTGGGGGAGAGCAGAGCCAGCAGAGGGAGGAAACAAGTGTGGACAGCCTGGGCTGATGTGCTTTGGACTCGTGCCTGGCCCGGCCTTGGCTGGGCAGAGAAGGGACAGCCTTTGTGTCCCTGCAGGGCTGGGATTCACTCCCTGCCCCAAAGGCACCCAATGTGTCTGAGGAGCCCTGGGTGGTGCCTGTCCCACAACTGCTGGGAATGGGGATGGGTCCCTGCACAGGCCCTGTGCTGTCCATGGCAGCTGCTGCACTTGTGCTGCAGAGCCCTGGCACCTCCCCTGGCACCACAGGCCCCTCTTTGGCTGTTCAATCCAGGCTCAGCTGCCCTCAATTAGGTTCAGCAGTGAAGGGATGTCCAGGAGACAACTGGCACTGTTCTGTGAGGACATGTAGAAAATACCCTGATAAGGAACAGCAGAGAGACCTCTCTCCCTGTGCCACCTGACTCCATTTGGTCACCTGAGCACCTCTGTGGGCTGCCCTGGACAGAAGGAACAGTGACAGGTTCCCCTGTCCTACATGTGGGCACCTTGTGCCACTGAAGTTGGCCAAAGCAATGTCCCAGCAGCCTCCAAGAAGATCCCACAGCTGCTGCCCTGTCCCTAGGAACTGCTCCATTGGAGCCTGCAGCTCCCAGCAGGAATCTCAGTCACCTCTGGCCCCTCAGAAGGAACCAGGGCTTTGTGTCCCAGCAGGTCACTCCTGGCTTTGGTCTTCCTTCATTCCCATGGGAGCTGGGACAAGGAGTCACCTGCAGGGGCCTGTTTTGGGCCCACTGAAGTGGGGCAGGAGGAATCCCAGCCCATGGGGGTTGTGGAGGGAGCTGAGTGTCCTTCTGGCCCCAGCTCTGCAGAGCCACAAGGAGACACCTCTGTTGACTCAGCTGAGTCCCTTCCCTCAGGGCAGGTGAAGGAGATCCCTCCTGGGCACTGTCTGGGTTTCCTGTCTAATGATGGGACATGAAAAGGGGACTCTGAACTTACCTCTGTGACTGTTTGGAGAAATGACAGTGCTGAAAGAAGTGTGTGTGCCCAGGTGAGAGAAGGAACATGATGATTTCCTTCAGCTGTGTGCCAGCAGGTTCCCCTGGAGCCCCAGGGACAGCTGGAGGGAGCCCAGAGGGGCAGAGCAAGGGCTGCCTGGGGCTGTTGCTGTGCTGCTGAGCTGGGCCGGGCTCCTGGCACACAGGGAGCTCCTGGCAAGCAAGAAGAGCTTCAAAGAGACAGCTCTGCTGGTGAGCAGCTCCTCTGCACAGCCCAGCAGGGCTGAGGGCACTGCCTGCAGCACCCAGGGCACAGGAGAGAAGGCAGAGAGATGAGAGGCAGCCTGGGCTGGGAGGTGACTGAGCTCTCACTATGGGAGAAACCTTCCCAGGATTTGAAGGAAGAATTCTCTGGCTGTAGGAAAGTTCAACTTGCCTTCCTGGAGGGATCTCCTAAAGCTGCCACATCCCACAGCTTCTAGGATCTTTCAGCAGGACTCTCCCAGGTGCTGCAGTGCAGAGGAAGTGGCCCCATGGCAGAGCAGGGCAGGAGCTGCAGGCAGCAAGGGCCGAGAGGAGAAGGGAGCAGGAGGTTGAAGGGATCCTGGGGTGGGAGGACAGGGCAGAGCTGCTCAGGGCAGGAACCTTGCCAGCCCGTTGCCACGCTCAGGCTCTGGCTGCAGAGCAGTGCAGGGGAGTTCCTGCAAGTGCCTCTCCCAGCTGCCAAATGGCCCCAGTGGCAGGAGCTGCCAGGATGGCTCTGCTGGATTTGCTGGGGTGCAGCAGGAGAAGCTGCTGCAGAGCAGGACTTGCTGCTGCCCCCTCAGAGGCCCAGGGCAAGAAGGTTCCCTGTGCCAGGGCTGGCTGTGGGCTGGGAAGGTGGGGGTGCAGCCAGGGGTGCCCAGGGCTGTGGTGCAGAGCAGGGTCCTGCCCCCAGGGCTCTGTGTGCTGGGGCAGGGACTCTGCTGCCTGCCAGGGGCAGCTCTCAGCCCGGCCAAGGAGCTGCCACGGGGCTGGGGGAGAAGGGCTGTGGGGAAGGAACAACTCCTGGGAGGGCAGAGCAGGGCAGAGTCCTTCTGATCTCCACAGTGGGCTGCAGGGATGAGGGCTGGTCACAGCTCCAGATCAAAGCAGGACATTTCCCAGAAGGTATTTGCAAGAGGCACAGACAAACAGGGGGTACCTTAAAGAGAATGAACCAGTTCTTTCAGTGTTATACTCTGGGATTTCTGGGTGCTGACTGCAACAGGGAAATCAATCTCTGAGCACAGGAGGAGACACTGAAACTTGAACTCTGTTAGATTAGAGGGGATTGAACCTGAGAGTATCAGACACCAAAACTGTCTTATAGACACATCAGTGTCACTTTTCCAGCCTCCCCAGGGTTGCTCTGACATTGCCATCAGATCCTGCCCAGCCAGAGATGCCCCTGGGCAGTGCCCTGTGCTGCTGGGAGGGCTCTGCAGGGCAGAGCTGAGCCCCCAGGGCTGGGCTGGGCTCTGGCAGCACTGGCAGGGCCCAGCCCTGGGCCCAGGGAAGCAGCTGCTGGCAGGGACAGCTCCAGGCAGCAGAGCCCTGGGCAGGGAGTGGGGGGCAAGTGCCCCCAAGGCCTGGGGGAGGGGGCGTTCAGGCAGCTCTGGGGGCCCTTCCCTGCAGCTCTGCTGGGCACTGTGTGCTGGGCCATAGAAATGAGGATTCCTGCAGGGGAAAAGAGCCTTCCAGATGTGATGGTAAAAATAGAAAACACAGGTACAATTATTCTAAGCTCAGACTAAGCTGCTGCTCTGCAGCCCCAGCTCTTCTGAGTCATGGGTGTAGAGATGGAACTTTTGTATTCAAGGTCTGTTACATCTGACATTCTTTGTGTGTGTGAGAGTTCTACCAAAAATTTCCATATCCCACTGCAGCAGAGCAAACCTGACTCCTTGGCAGTGAATTTGGTGACATTTGACACAGTCATTTCTTTTAGAAATGAAGTTGCTTTTTCACAGAGGTCTGTCTTAGCTGTCCTTTCCTGAACAGGCCCTCTGCTAAGAAACAATGAATGTCCAACATCAGCTCCATGCCCCAGTTCCTCCTCCTGGCATTGGCAGACAGGCGGGAGCTGCAGCTCCTGCACTTCTGGCTCTTCCTGGGCATCTCCCTGGCTGCCCTCCTGGGCAACGGCCTCATCCTCAGCGCCGTAGCCTGCGACCACCACCTGCACACCCCCATGGGCTTCTTCCTGCTCAACCTCTCCCTCACACACCTGGGCTGCATCTGCACCACTGTCCCCAAAGCCATGCACAATTCCCTCCAGAACACCACAACCATCTCCTACATGGGATGTGCTGCACAGCTCTTTTTCTTTGCCTTCTTCATGTCAGCAGAGTATTTCCTCCTCACCATCATGTGCTACGACCGCTACGTTGCCATCTGCAAACCCCTGCACTACGGGACCCTCCTGGGCAGCAGAGCTTGTGCCCACATGGCAGCAGCTGCCTGGGCCACTGGCTTTCTCTATTCTCTGCTGCACACAGCCAATACATTTTCCCTGCCCCTGTGCCAGGGCAATGCCCTGGGCCAGTTCTTCTGTGAAATCCCACACATCCTCAAGCTCTCCTGCTCACACTCAGGCTACCTCAGGGAAATTGGGCTCATGGTGGTTGGTGTCTGTTTAGTGTTCTGTTGTTTCATTTTCATTGTTTTCTCCTATGTGCAGATCTTCAGGGCTGTGCTGAGGATCCCCTCTCAGCAGGGACGGCACAAAGCCTTTTCCACCTGCCTCCCACACCTGGTCGTAGTCTCCCTGCTCCTCAGCACTGGCACATTTTCGGACCTGAAGGCCCCCTCCATCTCCTCCCCATCCCTGGATCTGGCACTATCAGTTCTGTACTCGGTGGTGCCTCCAGCACTGAACCCCCTCATCTACAGCCTGAGGAATCAGGAGCTCAAGGATGCCCTGAGGAAAATGATGACTGGATGCTTTTCAGGACCAATAAGGTGCCGGGTTTCTGGTGTGTAGCATTCAGAATGGGACTCCTTCATGGACCAGCCTTTCTGCTCAGGTTTTTCATGGAGGTCATCAGGATCTTCTTGCAATACTTTTCTGTGCAGTGAAGTGTTATTATGCATCTGCCTTCTAATTTAGTCTCTACCCATTGAATTTTACCCAGAGACTTTATAAATGATGAATTGTGCTCTCTGAGTGTTTAAACAAAATAAAGGACCCTGCAGTGCCTTCCTTGTCCAAGACCCTTCTTCTCAGATGTTCCTAAAGGACAGCACACTGCAGGACAGGGTGTATTTGCAAAGGGGAAGGGGACAATAATCCCAACCCAGCAGCACTGCCAGGGAGCAGCAGGGCTTGGTCTTTGCAGAGCTGCTCTCTTGCCACTTCCACACTGTCCTGCTGAGCCCCTTTCTGGCTGTGAGGCCTGAGTGCTCTCTGAGCACAGTCCTGGGGGCTGGAAGCCCTTGGAGCACAGGCAGGGACAGGCCCTGGGAACTTGTGAAGCAGAGCTGGGCTCCCTTCCAGCATCTCCAGGATGCTGTGGCATCTTCTGAGGCCACTGCATGGACTGGGTCACTTCTTGTGTGACCTTGCTCCAGGGCTGGAACTCTCCTGCAGTGTCACCAGGACACTCCTGCTCTCTGCTTTCCAGGTTTCCTTTTCAGATCCAGTCTTCCCCTCCTGTTCACAGGGACATCCTGGGAGTGCTTCAGAGCTGCCATCCTGGGGCAGCTCCTGCCCAGCGTGGGCAGGCACAAGGTCTCTCCAGCTGCTCCTCTCACCTCCCCAGGGCCACTGTTTTCTGCAGCCTCCTCATCCCTGCCCAGCACAGCCCTCCTGGCAGAGTTGGACACAGCCCTTGTTCTACACCCTCCTCAGGCACCTGCCCAACCCCCTCAGCTCCAGCCTGATGGCCACAAACCTTCAGGGCAGGGAGGCACCGGGCAAAATGCTGAGCAAACCTTTCAGCTGCACTCAAATCCAGTTGGAGGGGTTGGCCTGGAGGAAGAAATCCCTTCTCATTCTCCAGAACCACCAGGACAACCTGTGTTGTGTCCTGGGCACTCCTCTGGAAGTGTGGGCTATGGCAAAGGTTTTGGTGTCAGGGATATTGAGAAGGCTGGGCAGTGTCACTGGGAGACCTCTCCCAAAGCCTTGGAAAGGCCAGAGCCATCCCAGAGCTTCCTGGGGCCTTGGCAAAGGCAGACATGGAAGCAGTCTGCAAACAGGGCAGCAAGGAGGGTTGGCAGAG
>NW_020925361.1:0-1960 GCF_003984885.1 Neopelma chrysocephalum | reverse complement strand
CAGGACAGAATTGCACTGTGCAGACTGTGGGAAAGAGCAGACAGCCCCAACAGGAAGCCAGGGCTGGTAAGGCAGGTCTGGGGAACCCATCCAGGCAAAGATTCCCACCTGCAGACTGAAAGCACACCGGGCAAAACTCCCACCGTGGCAAGCTGTGGGAAAGGAAGCAAGTCCTTGTACTCGTGCCAGCCCAAGCTTTGGGAACAGCATCTACCCCCCTGAATACCTGGGGCTTGGGCTGTATAAAAGTGATACCCCAAAAGCACAACTTGGGGACCCTCCACCCAGCAGAGTAGGGTGAAGAAGGACTGGCGGGAGCCTCAGGGATCTACATGGTGTGATACATTTACTTCATCTCTGTCTCTCTCTCACTGTCTTCCCACCACCCCCTTCTTCTCTCTCTCTCTTTCTATTTCTTTCTCTCTCTCTGCCTCCTATTTACTGTTAAATCAAACCTGGACTGCTGACTTTGGCACATGGTCTCCTTTGCAGCTGAATTTGGGCAGAAGCATCTTTTAATAATGGGAACATGACAATATCCATGAGGTTTTACAGTGTGGGAATGGCCACTAGATTCCATGAGGTTCCACAGAGTCACAGGGTCCATTTGGCTTCGTAAGGCTCTGTGGTGTGATAATGGACCCTTGATTCCATGAGTTTGCAAAATGTCTCAGGACTCTTTTGGTTCTAGGAGACCCCACATATCACAGTGGCCCCTTGGTTCCATGAGATTCCACAGTGTCCCAGGAATCCTTTGTTTCCATGAAGCCTTGCAGTGTCACAGTGGCCCCTTGATTCCATGAGGTTCCACAGTGCCAATATGAGCCCTTGATTTCTTGAGGTCCACAGTGTCCCGGGGTCCCTTTGTCTCCCTCACGCTCTGCAGTGCCACAATGGCCCCTTGATTCTATGAGAGTCTGAAAAGTCTCAGGGCTCCCTTGGTTCCATGAGGCCCTTCATGGCACAATGAACCCTTGATTCCATGAGTTTCCACAGTGTTCCAGCATTCCTTTGGTTTCACAAGGCAAGCACAGCAATCACCACACTGACTGCTCTGGGCTGTGCAGGCATTTGTGGTTGTGCCTGTCTCACACACACCCCCAACCTTGGGATGGATCTGGATGTCACTGGATGTGATGTCACAGGGGAGCTGTGATGTCATATGATGGATGTGACATCATAGAGGAGCCTTGATGCCACAACAAGGATGTGATGTCACAGGTGAGCTGTGATGTCATGGGGAGCATGTGATGTCACAGGCGAGCACAGGATGTCACAGGGATGATATGCTATCACAGGAGAGGGGTGATGACATATGATGGTTGTGACGTTATAGGGGAGATGTGATGTCACGGGGAGGTATGATGTCACAGGAGAGGACGTGATGTCAGAGAAAGGATGTGATGTCAGAGGAAGGATGTGATGTCATAGAGGAGATGTGATGTCATATTATGGCTGTGACATCATAGGGAAGATGTGATGTCACAGGGAATATGTGATGTCACAGGGCAGGTGTGATGTCACAGGAAGGATGTGATGTCATAGGGGAGATGTGATGTCACAGGAAGGATGTGATGTCACAGGACAGGTCTGATATTATGTGGGCGCTGTGATGTCATAGGGGAGGACAGGGATGATGTGATATCACAGGAGAGGTGTGATGTCATATGATGGATGTCACATCATAGGAGAGATGTGATGTCACAACAAGGATGTGATATCACAAGGGACATGTGATGTCACAGGGAGGATGTGATCTCACAGGCGAGCACCGGATGTCAGAGGGATGATATGATGTGATGTCATAGAGGAGTCTTGATATCACAAGAAGGATGTGGTGTCATGGGGAGGATGTGATGTCACAGGGCAGGTGTGATGTCATAGGAGAGAGGTGATGTCATGGGTATGATGTGATGTCACAGGGATGATATGATATCACAGGAGAGATGTGCTGTCATAG
>NW_020925360.1:6610-7215 GCF_003984885.1 Neopelma chrysocephalum | reverse complement strand
GCTGGGATCCCGGGGCACTGGGATTTGGGGTGCTGAGGGGTTGATGTGACAGTGCTTGGGGTGCCGGTGCAGCAGGATTGGGGTGCTGAGGTGTTGATGTAACGGTGCTTGGGGTGTTGGGATCCTGGGACACTGGGATTTGGGGTGCTGGGATCCCGGGGCACTGGGATTTGGGGTGCTGGGATCCCGGGGTGCTACAGGATTGGGGTGCTGAGGGGTTGGTGTAACGGTGTTTGCGGTGCTGGTGCAGCAGGATTGGGGTGCTGGGATCCCGGGGCACTGGGATTTGGGGTGCTGAGGGGTTGATGTTACACTGCTTGGGGTGCTGGTGCAGCAGGATTGGGGTGCTGGGATCCCGGGGTGCTGCAGGACTGGGGTGCTGAGGGGTTGGTGTAACGGTGCTTGGGGTGCTGGTGCTGCAGGATTGGGGTGCTGGGGTCCCATGGAATGGGGTGCTGAGGTGTGGGGGTGCTGGGAATTGGGGTGCTGGTGCAGCAGGATTGGGGCGCTGGGATCCCGGGGCACTGGGATTTGGGGTGCTGAGGGGTTGATGTGACGGTGCTTGGGGTGCTGGGGCAGAGAGTGCAGCAGGATCAGGGTGCTGG
>NW_020925360.1:6389-6600 GCF_003984885.1 Neopelma chrysocephalum | reverse complement strand
CCTGGGGGTCGGGGTGCTGAGGTCCCTGTGTGTGGGGTGTAGCAGGATTGGGGTGCTGAGGGGTTGGTGTGCAGTAGGATTTGGGGTGCTGGGATCCCGGGACACTGGGATTTGGGGTGCTGAGGGGATGGTGTAGCGGTGTTTGGGGTGCTGGTGCAGCAGGATTGGGGTGCTGGGATCCTGGGACACTGGGATTTGGGGTGCTGAGGGG
>NW_020925360.1:3286-6379 GCF_003984885.1 Neopelma chrysocephalum | reverse complement strand
GTGTTTGGGGTGCTGGTGCAGCAGGATTGGGGTGCTGAGGGCTCGGGGTGCTGGCAGTTGGGGTGCTGGTGGATGGGTGCAGAGGGTGCAGCAGGACTGGGGCGCGCTGGGATTTGGGGTGTTGGGGTGTCCATGCATTGGGATGTGGGTACACCGGGATTTGGGGTGCTGGAGTGTCCCTGCGCTGGGATATGGGTACACCGGGATTTGGGATGTTGGGGTGTCCATGCACCAGGACTGGGGTGCACTGCATTTTGGGATGTTGGGGTGTCCATGCACCAGGACTGGGGTGCACTGGGATGTGGGTGCACTGGGATTTGGGTACACCAGGATTTGGGGCGCTGGGTGCCCGGGTTGCAGCAGTGTTGGGGTGCTGAGCTCTCCCTGCACCAGGATTTGGTGTGTTGGGGTGTCCATGCACCGGGATTTGGGGTGTTAGGGTGTCCCTGTGCTGGGATGTGGGTACACCGGGATTTGGGGTGCTGGAGTGTTCATGCACTGGGATTTGGGGTGTTGGGGTGTCCCTGCGCTGGGATTTGGGTACACCGGGATTTGGGGTGTTGGGGTGTCTGTGCACCAGGACTGGGGTGCACTGCGTTTTGGGTGCACTGGGATTTGGGTGCTGCGGGGTTTGGGGTGCTGGGTGCCCAGCTTGCAGCAGTGTTGGGGTGCTGAGCTCTCCATGCACTGGGATTTGGGGTGTTGGGGCGTTCCTGTGCTGGGATTTGGGGTGCTGAACTCTCCCTGCACCAGGATTTGGGGTGCTGGGGTGTCCCTGTACTGGGATTTGGGGTGCTGGGGTGTCCCTGTGCCAGGATTTGGGGTGCTGCGGTGTCCGTGCACTAGGACTGGGGTGCACCGGGACGCGGGTACACCGGGATTGGGGGTTTTGAGGTGTCCTTGTGCCAGGATTTGGGGTGTTGGGGTGTTCATGCTGCAGGACTGGGGTGCACTGGGATGTGGGTGCACTGGGATTTGGGATGCTGGAGTGTCTGTGCACTGGGATTTGGGGTGTTGGGGTGTCCATGCATTGGGATGTGGGTACATCGGGATTTGGGGTGTCGGGGTGTCCGTGTGCCAGGACTGCAGCGTCCATGCACTGGGATATGGCTACACCGGGATTTGGGGTGTTGGGGTGTCCATGCACTGGGATTTGGTTACACCGGGATTTGGGGTGCTGGAGTGTTCATGCACTGGGATTTGGGGTGTTGGGGTGTCCCTGTGCTGGGATGTGGGTGCACTGGGATTTGGGGTGTTGGGGTGTCTGTGCACCAGGACTGGGGTGCACTGCGTTTTGGGTGCACTGGGATTTGGGTACACCAGGATTTGGGGTGCTGGGTGCCCAGGTTGCAGCAGTGTTGGGGTGCTAAGCTCTCCATGCACCAGGATTTGGGGTGTTGGGGTGTCCGTGCACCAGGACTGGGGTGCACCGGGATGTGGCTACAGCGGGATTGGGGGTTTTGAGGTGTCCCTGCGCCAGGATTTGGGGTGTCGGGGTGTCCGTGCGCCAGGACTGCGGTGTCCATGCACTGGGATGTGGGTACACCGGGATTTGGGGTGCTGAGCTCTCCATGCACTGGGATTTGGGGTGCTGGGGTGTCCATGCACCAGGACTGGGATGCACTGGGATGTCCGTGCACCAGGATGTCTGTGGGCTGGGTTTTGGGGTGCTGGGGTGTCCGTGCATTGGCATTGGGGGACACTGAGATTTGAGGTGCCGGGGTGTCTCTGCACTGGGATGTGGGTGCACTGGGATTTGGGTGCACTGGGATTTGGGGCGCCGGGTGCCCAGGTTGCAGCAGTGTTGGGGTGCTGAGCTCTCCATGTGCCGGGATTTGGGGTGTCCATGCACCGGGATGTGGGTACACTGGGATTTGGGGTGCTGGGGTGTCCCTGTGCTGGGATTGGGGGTGTTGGAGTGTCCGTGCACTAGGACTGGGGTGCACCGGGATGTGGGTACACCGGGAGTGGGGGTTTTGAGGTGTCCCTGTGCCAGGATTTGGGGTGTTGGGGTGTCCCTGTTCTGGGATTTGGGGTTGTGGGACCCACCAGTGCCGGGGGTTGGGTCAGCGGGAGCCTTGGCCGTGTGTTGGTGCCTTGTGTGTCACACATGTCACACCCGTGTGCAACTCACACCTGTGTCACACACCTGGGGGTGTCTCACCTGTGTCACACATGTTGTGCACAGCTCACAGCTGTTGCCCACCTGTGGATGTCACACCTGTCGCACCCCTGTCACACACCTGTGCAGCTCACACCTGTGTCACACCTGTCACAACTGTGTCACAACCTGTGGGTCTCTCACCTGCGTCGCACCTGTGTCACACCTGTGTGCACAGCTCACATTTGTCACACCCCTGTGAGTGTCACGCCTGTGTCACACCTGTCACACACCTGTGTCACGCTTGTCACACACCTGTGTCACACCTGTGGTGCACAGCTCACACCCCTGTGGGTGTCACACCTGTGTCACACCTGTCACACGCCTGTGTCACACCTGTGGTGCACAGGTCACACCCCTCGCACCCCTGTGGGTGTCACACCTGTGTCACACCTGTCACACACCTGTGTTACACCTGTCACACACCTGTGTCACACCTGTCACGCACCTGCGTCACGTGTGCCACACTTGTCACACACCTGTGTCACACCTGTCCCCAGCCTGGTGTACGGGGGTGTTTGAGGGGGTCTGTGAGGGCTGAAGGGGTGTTCGGGGGGGTGACACCCGTGTGACACTGTCTCCTGTCCCCAGCCTGGGGTTCGGGGGGTGTTTGGGGGGTCTGTGATGGATGGGGGGTGACACCCGTGTGACACTGTCCCCTGTCCCCAGCCTGGGGTACAGGGGGTGTTTGTGGGGTCTGTGAGGGCTGAAGGGGTGTTCGGGGGGTGACACCCGTGTGACACTGTCCCCTGTCCCCAGCCTGGTGTACGGGGGCTCGCGGGGGTCCCACCCCGACCCTGACCTGCTGCACCGGCAGCCCTACGGAGCCCCCCACCCTCTGCAGGGCTATGCGACCAACCACCACCCCCCAGGTACGGCACCCTGTGTCACCTACTGTCACCTGCTGTCACCTGCTGTCACCCCATCTCACC
>NW_020925360.1:1468-3276 GCF_003984885.1 Neopelma chrysocephalum | reverse complement strand
TGTCACCTACTGTCACCTGCTGTCACCTGCTGTCACCCCATCTCACCCCATCACAGCCACTGTCACCTACTGTCACCCCAGAGCACTCTGGGGCACCCACTGTCCCCCCGTGTCACCTGGGGGCACGCGGGGACACCCACTGTCACCTGAGGGCACCTGCTGTCACCCGCTGTCACCCTTGGGCAGCCTGGGACACCACGTGTCACCCTTTGTCACCTGTTGTCACCTGCGGGCACCCACTGTCACCCACTGTCACCCGCGTGTCACTCTTTGTCAGCTGCTGTCACCCTTTGTCACCTACTGTTACCCGCAGGGTACCCAAGGACACTCACTGTCACCCCGTGTCACCCCAGGGATTCCCAGTGTTACCCAGTATCACCTGCTGTCACCTCATGTCACTCGCTGTCACCCAGGGACACCCCATGTCACCCCATATCACCCCAGGGCACCCACTGTCACCCCCGGGCACCCGCTGTCACCCAGGGACACGCCACAACACCCACTGTCACCCCGTGTCACCCACTGTCCCCCCAGAGTTCCCAGTGTCACCCAGGGACACGCCACAACACCCGCTGTCACCCCATGTCATCCACTGCCCCCCCAGAGTTCCCAGTGTCACCCAGGGACACACCACAACACCCACTGTCACCCTGTGTCACCCCCTGTCACCCACTGTCCCCCCAGAGTTCCCAGTGTCACCCAGGGACACACCACAACACCCACTGTCACCCTGTGTCACCCCCTGTCACCCACTGTCCCCCCAGAGTTCCCAGTGTCACCCAGGGACACACCACAACACCCACTGTCACCCTGTGTCACCCCCTGTCACCCACTGTCCCCCCAGAGTTCCCAGTGTCACCCAGGGACACACCACAACACCCGCTGTCACCTCAGAGCACCCACTGTCCCCCCCCCACCCCATCCCTATGTCACCGTGTCATCACAACAGCCTGACCCTGTGTCACCTCAGAGCACCCAGTGTCACCCTGAGACAGTCGGAGGCACCCCAGTCCCAGGGCGCTGTGACCCCGGGTCCCCATGTCCCCATGTCACCCTGACTCTGTGTCACCCCGACCTCGTGGCACCCTGAGCTTGTGTCACCCCGGGATGTTGTGTTCTGGCACGTTCTCACTTGCATTTCCCGCCATTTCCCCTCACGTTTCCCGCCATTTTTGTGCTCTCGTGTTTCCCGCCATTTTTTCCCGCCGTTTTTCCCCTCATGTTTCCCGCCCTTTCCCCCTCACGTTTCCCTCCCTTTTCCCCTCACGTTTTCCTCCCTTTTCCCCTCACGTTTTCCTCCCTTTTCCCCTCACGTTTCCTTCCCTTTCCCCCTCACGTTTCCCACTCTTTTCCCCTCACATTTTCCTCCGTTTTCCCCTCACGTTTCCTGCCCTTTTCCTCTCACATTTCCCACCCTTTTCTCTCATGTTTCTCACCTTTTTTGTGCCCTCATGTTTCCTGCGATTTTTTCCCACCATTTTTCTCTGTCACGTTTCCCCCCATTTCCCCTCACATTTCCCACCATTTTTGTGCTCTCGCGTTTCCCGCCATTTTTTTCCGCCATTTTTCCCCTCACATTTCTCTCCATTTTTCTCTCACATTTCCCACCCTTTTCCCCTCACATTTCCCACTCTTTTCCCCTCACATTTCCCTCTCTTTTCCCCTCACATTTCCCACCATTTCCCCCTCACGTTTCCCACCCTTTTCCCTCACGTTTCCCACCCTTTTTGTGCCTTCATTTTTCCTGCAATTTTTTCCCACCCTTTTCCCCTCACATTTCCCTCCATTTTCCCCTCACATTTCCCTCC
>NW_020925360.1:0-1458 GCF_003984885.1 Neopelma chrysocephalum | reverse complement strand
CCTTTGTCCCCGTGTCACCCCAACCCCACAGTCCCTGTGTCACTCCAACCCCACAGTCCCTTTGTCACCCCAACCCCACAGTCCCTGTGTCACCCGACCCCTTGTCCCTTTGTCCCCATGTCACCCCAACCGCACAGTCCCTGTGTCCCCCCGCATGTCCCCGTGTCTTGAGGGGTCGCGGTGTCCCTGCTCCCGTAACCGCCCTGAGGTGTCCCCTGTCCTTGGGGGGGTCACGGCTGTGGTGTCCCCGAGGTGTCCCCGAGGTGTCCCCAAGGTGTCCCTTATCCCTGGGGAGTCAAGGCCATGGTGTCCCCGTGGTGTCCCCGTGTCCCCAAGGCGTCCTCAAGGTGTACCCTGTCCCTGGGGGGGTCATGGCCACGGTGTTTCTGTGTCCCCGTGGTGTCCCCGTGGTGTCCCAAGGTGTCCCCATGTCCCCAAAGTGTCCCCAAGGTGTCCCCTGTCCCTGGGGGGGTCATGGCCACAGTGTCTCTGTGTCCCCGTGGTGTCCCCAAGGTGTCTCCGCATCCCCTTGGTGTCCCCGGGGTGTCCCCTTGGTGTCCCCATGTCCCCTTGGTGTCCCCATGTCCTGTTGTTGTCCCCGGGGTGTCCCCAAGATGTCCCCGTGTCCCCGAGGTGTCCCCGAAGTGTCCCCAAGATGTCTCCGTGTCCCCAAGGTGTCCCCAAGGTGTCCCCTTGGTGTCCCCTGGGTGTCCCCGAGGTGTCTCCGTGTCCCCTTGGTGTCCCCTTGGTGTCCCAAGGTGTCCCTGAGGCGTCCCCAAGCTGTTTCCATATCCCCTTGGTGTCCCCTTGGTGTCCCCATGTCCCCTCGGTGTCCCCTTGTTGTCCCCATGTCCCCAAGGTGTCCCCGTGTCCGCAGGGCTGTCGGGGCTCTTCGAGATGGGGCTGCACCACGTGGGGTCCCCCCGACCTGTCCCCCTTTGTCCACCTAAGATGTTCCCTGTCACGGCCGTGGTGTCCCCGAGGTGTCCCCGAGGTGTCCCCGAGGTGTCCCCTTGGTGTTCTCATGTCCCTTTGGGCACCCCTTGGTGTCCCCATGTCCCCGAGGTGTCCCCAAGGTGTCCCCAAGGTGTCCCCAAGATGTTTCCATGTCCCCAAGGTGTCCCCATGTTCCCAAGATGTACCCAAGGTGTCCCTGGGTGTCCCCTTGGTGTCCCCTTGTTGTCCCCGGGGTGTCCCCAAGATATTTCCATGTCCCCTTGGTGTCCCCTCGGTGTCCCTTTGTTGTCCCCATGTCCCCAAGGTGTGCTGGTGTCCGCAGGGCTGTCGGGGCTGTTCGAGACGGGGCTGCACCACGCGGGGGGCGCGGCCCCCGACGCCTCGGTGATGAACCTGATCTCGGCGCTGGAGTCGCGGGGGCCCCAACCCGGCCCCTCGGCCTCCTCCCTCCTCTCCCAGTTCCGCACCCCCTCCTGGCAAACCGGTGGGTCTGGGGGGGGG
>NW_020925359.1:1560-4585 GCF_003984885.1 Neopelma chrysocephalum | reverse complement strand
CCTGCCCAACCCCCTCAGCTCCAGCCTGATGGCCACAAACCTTCAGGACAGGGAGGCACTGGGGAAAATGCTGAGGGAACCTTTCAGCTGCACTCAAATCTAATTGGAGGGGTTGGCCTCGAGGAAGAAATCCCTTCTCATTCTCCAGAAACACCAGGACAACCTGTGTCCTGGGCACTCCTCTGGAAGTGTGGGCTATGGAAAAGGTTTTGGTGTCAGGGATATTGAGAAGGCTGGGCAGTGTCACTGGGAGACCTCTCCCAAACCCTTGGAAAGGCCAGAGCCATCCCAGAGCTTCCTGGGGCCTTGGGAAAGAAGGCAGACATGGAAGCAGTCTGCAAACAGGGCAGCAAGGAGGGTTGGCAGAGATCCACCTCAGGCAGGGAAGGGGATATGACAAGTCTTCCTGCAGCCATTCTCAGGCATTGGATGGACAAGACAGGGATTGCAGAACCGCTGTAAGAGGCAAAAGAAGGGGATTTTGTGTGCCCAGACTTTATCAAGGCCCTTGACATGGTCTCCTGTGGTCTCCTTATGGCCAGACTGGTGAAAGCTGGACTGAAGAATTAGAAGATGTGGTGGGTGGGATGTTGGCTGAATGAAGTGTCCAATAAAATCCATGGTACAAAGTCCTCTTGGTAGCAACTTCCTGATGAAATCCCTCAGTGATCAGCTCTTGAACACCACTATAGAAGATCTTTATTATCTCTCTGTAAAATGCGACAAAATGTATTTTCAAGTCCTTTGTGGATGATTCCAAATTTCAGGGAGCCCTTGAGCAACCTGTCCTGGTTTAAAGACACATATTGGGGCAGGAACTCCAATAAAATGAATTCACTCTCCTTTTATTCCCTACCACTACAGGGAGACAAAATACAAGGAGGTATAAGTGAAAAATAATAAGAATTTTCTGACAAGAAATATAGCAGCAAAACCAGCAAAACCAACAGAACAGTTCAAAGCAACAGCAGAGAGAGAAATTGCCTCCTCTTTCCCCTCCTGCCCCAACTCCCTTTTGTAAACAGACAAAAACAGGGATCAACACGTGCCTCCCTTCCCCCTTTCCCCGCTTAATGAACAAAGAACAAAAAACAAAACCAGGGGAAAGAGGGGGCAAAGCAACATCTGGGAAACTCTCTGGTCTAAGTTTTGCTGCCCAAGAACACGCTGACTCCAGAGGTGTCCAAGCGGGGCAGAGCCGGCGACTCCGGTCCGTGCGGCGGCGGGGGGGAGGCAGCGGCTCTGCTTGATTCCATGGAGTTCTGGGGAGGCACAGTGGCCCCTTAGTTCCCTGAGAATCATAGAATCATAGAATCATAGAATAGGTAGGGTTGGAAGAGACCTCCAAGATCATCAAGTCCAACCCCTGATCCAACTCCAATTACTATATCATGGCACTAAGGGCCACGTCCAATCTCTTTTTAAAAACCTCCAGGGATGGTGAATCCACCACCTCTCTGGGTAGGCCGTTCCAATGCCTGATAACCCTCTCTGTAAAGAATTTCTTCCTAACATCTAACCTAAACCTCCCCTGGCAGAGCTTGAGCCCATGTCCCCTTGTCCTATTGTTGGTTGCCCGGGAGAAGAGACCAACCCCCGCCTGGCTATAACCTCCCTTCAGGTAGTTGAAGAGAGTGATGAGGTCGCCTCTAAGCCTTCTCTTCTCCAGACTAAACAACCCCAGCTCCCTCAGCCTCTCCTCATAGGACTTGTGCTCAAGTCCCTTCACCAGCCTCGTTGCTCTTTTCTGGACCCGCTCCAGCACCTCAATATCCTTCCTGAACTGAGGGGCCCAGAGCTGAACACAATACTCAAGGTGTGGCCTCACCAATGCAGAGTACAGGGGAAGGATCACTTCCCTGCTCCTGCTGGCCACACTGTTCCTGATGCAGGCCAGGATGCCATTGGCCTTCTTGGCTACCTGAGCACACTGCTGGCTCATGTTCAGCCTCCTGTCGATCAGCACCCCCAAGTCCCTTTCCACCTGGCTGCTCTCCAGCCACTCTGTCCCCAGCCTGTAGCACTGCAGGGGGTTGTTGTGGCCAAAGTGCAGGACCCGGCACTTGGCCTTGTTGAACTTCATTCCATTGGAGTTTGCCCATCTCTCCAGTCTATCCAGATCCCTCTGCAGAGCCCTCCTGCCTTCCGGCAGGTCGACACTCCCTCCCAACTTGGTGTCATCTGCAAATTTGCTGATGACGGACTCAATCCCCTCATCTAAATCATTGATAAAGATGTTAAAAAGGACTGGGCCCAGCACTGATCCCTGGGGAACACCACTGGTGACCGGCCGCCAACTGGATGCAGCTCCGTTCACCAGCACTCTCTGGGCCTGGCCCTCGAGCCAGTTCCTGACCCAGCAGAGAATGCCCCTGTCCAAGCCGTGGGCTGCAGCTTTTCCAGGAGTATGCTATGGGAGACAGTGTCAAAGGCTTTGCTGAAGTCCAGATAGACCACATCCACAGCCTTTCCCTCATCCACCAGGTGGGTCACCTGATCGTAAAAGGAGATCAGGTTGGTCAAACAGGATCTGCCCCTCCTAAACCCATGTTGGCTGGGTCTGATCCCTTGTCCATCCTTCAGCTGCTGTGTGATTTCACACAGGATGATCTGCTCCATAACTCTGCCAGGCACCGAGGTCAGGCTGACAGGCCTGTAGTTACCCGGGTCAGCCTTGCAGCCTTTTTTATGGATTGGGGTGATATTTGCCAACTTCCAGTCATATGGGACCTCCCCAGTGAGCCAGGATTGTTGGAAGATGATGGAGAGCGGCTTGGCAAGCTCTTCTGCCAGCTCCCTCATTACTCTAGGATGGATCCCGTCTGGTCCCATAGACTTAATGTTTTTATGGACACAGGATGCCCAGTGGGTTCTAAAGATGGACTTGGGCAGGAGGAACCCCTAAGCCAACACACTCAGCCCTTGTTTTCCCCTCCCATCAGGATTTGTCCTTCCCAAAGCTTGGGCGGATGGAGGAGGAGGAAGATGCCTTGGGCCCCCCAGGCAGGTGAGGAGGAAGTCAGTG
>NW_020925359.1:0-1550 GCF_003984885.1 Neopelma chrysocephalum | reverse complement strand
CCCCCCGTGAGACCCTGGTGGGAGAGGCCGTTTTGAAGGGCTCCACGGCGCAGGAAGGCAGCGGGGAGGAAAAGGGCCAGAGATCCCCCCGCGGGAGGGGCTCCAAAGCCAGCCCAGGGTGCTCTGAGGAGGAAAGACCCAGCCTGTGCCGGGAAGGCGGCTGGAGCTTGAGGCGGAGCTGTGACCTGGTGGTCCCTGAGCAGCCTCCCAGCAGGCAGAAGCCCTTCAGATGCTTGGAATGTGGGAAGAGCTTCAGGAAGAGCTGCCACCTCCTCAGCCACCAGCACATCCACACTGGGGAACGTCCCTACACATGTCAGGAATGTGGAAAGAGCTTCAGGCAGAGCTCCCACCTGATCCAACACCAGCGCATCCACACCAGGGTACAGCCCAGGAAAGGGGTGGGAGAGGTGGGCTAAGGGGATGTGGGGAGAGCAGGAGCGGTGTTGCCATGGGGGTCCGTCCATGTCCCCATGCCTTGATCCCTGGAGAGCAGGGGAGGCTGGAGAGAGGGGGGAGCTGTGAGAGCCCCAAGAGCCTGGAGAGTGGGGAGCTCGGGCCCCCTGTGCCGAGCCAGCGGTCGGGGCCGTGCTGTTGGTGGTAAATTGTCCCTGGTCAGGCTGAACCCAGAGCCCGCCCACGTGTCAGGGGGCCCGATCCGCTCCCTGCTCTCGTTGCCCTGGGGCAGCCTCTGGTGTCCCCCCACCTGTGGGACTGTTTGGGTGCCCTTGATGGCTCTTAGGGGTGGGTGGGAGGTGTTTTTGGGGGGTGCTGGGCTGGGTTGGCGGCAGAGCCTTGGCGGTGGGCGGGAGGATGCGGGTTCCCCCCCCCGCAGTGGGGGTTGGTGTTGCTGGGTCAGGCCCCGCCGGCTCCATTGTCAGCCCGGTGCCGGCAGGGGGGACACAGCGGTTTTGGGGCCCACTGGGAGTGCCAGGGGTGAGTGTGGAGCCCGGGAGCTGCCGAGTGTGGAGGGCGGAGCAGGGCGATGCCAGAGCTGGGGGACCCCCGGCAACCTGGAGGGGGGAGCACAGAGAGGGAGGAGCCCCGGGACCCGCGGGAGCCTGAAACGGGGGGCATAGAGAAGGGGAAGCCTGGAGAGTGGGGACCCCTGGGATCCCCGGGACAACGAAGTGCAGAACCTGGAGAGGGGGAATGTCTGGGAACGCGGCACCCTGAAGGTGAGAGTCAGAGGAGAAGGGACCCTTGGGACCCCCAACACTCCCAGCATCCCTACGCGGGACCCCCAGCATCCCAGACATGGGAAACTCTCCGAACCCCACAGAGGAGAGACCAGAGAGGGGGAATTCCTGTGAGAGTTTTTTTGGGCTAAATGTTCATGGTTTGGAGTATTTTTTGGCTGAACCTTAACTTTTTGAAGATTGGAGGCAGTTCATCTTGCCATTTCTGAGGGCTTTTTGCCTGAATCTGGGTGGTTTGGGTTTTTCTGGGCTAAACCTTGGTGTTTTGGAGGTTTTTATGGTCACAGGATGTCCGGTGAGTTCCAGAGATGGACTTGGGCAGGAGGAACCCCCAAGCCAACGCACTCAGCC
>NW_020925358.1:664688-688127 GCF_003984885.1 Neopelma chrysocephalum | reverse complement strand
TTTTTTTTTTTTGTACTGAAATTAAACTGTTAGGTTAGTTGTTACATGAATAAAAAGCTTAGCTTTGTTGACTTTGAGCTTATTGTCCCATGTAAGGACAGGTTTTTATATAATTTGCCTATGGTGTGCTGTATCTCGGGGGTCTGTCTTAATATCATCTTCTTTTTCACTGTTTCTGTCAAATGTTTTCGGAGGGTTGTCAACTAATAGCAAAACACCAATTAATCTCAAGTTATACAAGATGATTGTTTCAGGGACAAAGTTCCCGTCTATCAGCGCTTGCATCATCCAATTAAGCACAAATACATTCCCACCGCATGGTCTGTGGTTGGACCATGCCATTGTTGAACAACTTAAGCAGCATATTGATGAAAAACAAGGAAAACAACATAAAATATCCACAACAAAGGAGTAATAGTAAAAGTGTAGACAATAATATCTTCGTAATCATATCCATCTTTAGTGAAGAGATTGGAATAGGTTCTAGCTGTTCCTGCTTCGTTGGGTCAGCTAGGGTCACTTGCATGCTATGCTGTGGTTGTAGGTAATCATAATCTTTTTGCAGTCAGCATACAGGGGGTCAGCATCCTACTTTTGAACATAGACTTAATCTCTAAGTTGGAATAGATGAACAGGAGTGCTTAATCTCACAGGTTCGGACTACAGAATGAATCTGTGGAATTTCTGCAAAGTAGAGCCTAGACTATTAAACAATTTTCACAAAAGAATTTCAAATTTCAGAATTTTTGTAACTTGGCTGTACGAGAGGAATTTAGGTTTTATAGTACGAAGTGATTGGCTGTCAGTTACTAATAAAAGGCTGTAGAGAATCATGTAGATCAACCCTTCATTTACAGCTTTGCTAACTAGCCACTTTCTTGTTTTCTAACACTCTTGGGCTCTTCTTCTGTGAGGCTCAGCACTTCATGCATTTTTATTTATAATCTTGTGTGGATTTGTAAACTAAAAGGTTTCTTTTATATGTTGCAGCAGTCAGAGAGGAGAGAGAGAGATTCTAAACAATTCTTGCCACTCGCAATAAAACTCCTGGGATAAAGCATATACAAACAATACCAATTTTCATGAAAGACAATAGAAATATAATATCAATAACTATAGTATTGCCTGGTAATTTGACAGTATTATTCAAACTATACTAGCAATCCACTCTTTTAAAGTTTTTCCAGTTTGGATATTATGAAGTGTGATAAACGAACAGAGTGATTCGTGCAAATTAAAAAGAAAACAAAGTAAGGTCAGTATAACCTAGAGAAAGAAGAAAAACAAATCATAAAACTTAATTGGGCCCCTATAGAGACATAAAACAAGTTACCTCCCTTTTACCTTGTACAAAATTTATAGTGAGGAGACTCTGTTTAGTTAACTAGATGATAACACCTTTCTTGTCGAAGTTATGAGAATTTATAACTTTGTATAGATAACAACCTAGTCTGAGAAAAACATCTGTTGAATTCCTGACATAACGATGTATAATGTTTATGCCTATGTATAATGAATATGCATGAAGTAGCTGAGAATAAAGGTAGAACACTGTGCCTGCTTTCGGTGTGACAAGCATCTTGAGTCACAGAGACTGCTTGGACACCACAGCACTGTTTTGCTTTCATCATATAATAAATTCTAATTGGAAATTACCCAAATTTGAGATTCTTGTTTCTCACATGAAGTAAATTCGCTGAAGATATCTCTAAAGCCAGTGAGATAACTTCAAAAGTCATTTGATATAGAATTTGGAGTTTGTTTTCAAATTCCAGCTAAATTCATAAGACAAATTTAATCATATTATGACTTTCTATATTGGAGCCAAAATGTAAGTTTTAATTCTAACTCTGATTCTTGCTTACCAGCAATACAACATAGAAGAATAAGTTAAAATACATTGTTGGTGTACTAACCTAAGAAGCAAAAACCTTCTTAGCTCTGGTAATATCTCTTAGGGCAAGAGACCTGCTACGCAGGAAAGAAAAAATCAATGTGTGAGAAATAAAGAATCGGTTTTGCAATTACATTATTGCAAATATAATTTGATAAGCAAATTATCTATTTTTGTCTTTATTAACTATTACAATTCCCCCCTTTCCTATTTATTAGTAATTTGCTTATCAAATCTTATTACAGCTTCCCGAGCTGCACTCAAGGTAGGAAATTGTTCTGCTTTAGGTGTTTCTTCATTCAATTCAAGATATTGCTGTCTCATTACCATAAGTTGTACCATTTCAATTCTACTTTTAATAAAAGTTACAAGTTTATTCAAGATACAAGGACCAAATGTCAAAATAATTAACAACATTATTAGGGGGCCTATTAAGGTAGAAACCAAAGTAGTTAACCAAGGTGATTGGTTAAACCATGATTCAAACCAGCTCTGTTGAGTTTCTCTTTCCCTTTTCCTTTGAAGAATTCCTTCACGTAATTTAGTCATAGATTCACAAACTACTCCCGAATGATCTGCATAGAAGCAACATTCCTCCCCTAATGCAACACATAGCCCCCCTTGTTGTAAGAATATTAAATCTAATCCTATTTTGTAAAACTACTTCAGAAAGTGAAGTAAGAGACTCCTCTAAGTATGATATTGATTTTTCAATTCTCTCCAAGTCTTCATCAACTGCTACTCTCAGAGATGATATCCCTTTATTTTGTTGAACAAGGGATGTAATTCCAGTCGCTGCCCCCGCTGTTCCCAGACTAAGGAGCATGGCAATAGTTATGGCAGTAAGTGGTTCCCTTTTTTGTATCCGGTGTTTATTATCATCCCAATGGTCAAAAACCAATTCCTTCAAATGGGGTTACGCCAGTCCTTGAGCATATCCACCATCCTTCTCTGACAGGTATAGCCCATTTCTTTGTTTTATCAAGTTCCCTTATGGTAGAGCTGCATAAGTCATTTTTAGTTGGAGGTACATTTTCTATGAGTGGCGGTCTGAAAAATAAAAGCTAGACACGATCCCAGTTGGGGAAACTGGAATATTTTACTGAACACGAGAACACAATTTAAAGGCATCTGGGGCTGGACATGTTAATGAAGGGGACAGGCTATGTTAATTGGGGAGTTACACAAGTTTTTACTGCAGTTTCCAAATAGTTAATTTTTCTTCTAGTAGGACTACATGAGAGATAGAGTGATTACAGGGGTTTAGACATGGTCTGATACAATCATCTCAAAAGGTCCTTTCTGATTTCTGCTGGAGCCAGGCTTAATCCATAAGGTAGAACTTTAACAGGTCTTGTGAGAAGGGTCCATCTCCTTCTGATCATGAGGTTTTTGTCAGCCCTTGTTTTCCTTTTGCTGAAAACTGGGTTTGGGCTCCCACACCTATGCACACTCCCTGTCCTCTCACCTGCTGGAGAGTGATTCCTATCTTTCTCTCTTCCCAATTACATTGTGTAGGGTTGTCCTGATTGGATACTTTAAATGAGGTGTTCAAAGCTATCCCTTCATAAAATGGAGGTTTGATATCACAACACAACCAACAGGAATTAGTCACGTTAGAGTCAGTGTGGTTAAGTGTATAGTAGGTCGCTTGCATTAATTTTAATAATGGTTCTGCTTCCTCATATACCTTGGTTTATGTTAAGGTTACACTAGAGTTATTAAAACTAACAGTCGGGACAGTTGAGGCTGTGAAATTCTTTCCGTTCCTACTCTCCTTCCGTTTTAAGTTATCTTCTTTCTTTTTTATTATTTTATTGGGTCCTATTGCCAGAGGGCATTGGGTTATTTCTTGTTTTTTAATTAATATCAACCCTCCCCGTCTGTTCCAGGTTCCCAGTATCTGATTCCCCAAGTTTTTCCTAATAACCATCCTGGGTCCTCTGGTTGCATTACCTGGAGGGTTATATAACCACAATTGCTATCCCTCCTAAATCCTCTAGACAAAACAATTTGTGAAGGTTTGCAGCCGGGTGATCCCCATGTCGTTGTTAGATACTTATCTTGGGAAGTAGGGGTCCAGGCGGAAGCAATTGTGGTGCAATCCCAGTACGCACAATAATATTGATTAGGGTAATTACAATACCCCTTTCCTGGATTAGATGCGGGACAAAGATAATAAGGTTTCAAATTTAAGCAACGTGATAAAGGTGCTATTTGACACAGTGTAGCAGAGAAACTGGGAGGTCCTGCTGTAAGATTACTCCTAATTATTTTTAGATCGCCCCATCTGGTCAGGGTCCAATTGTATGGCTGATGCGGACTTTCCCTGCTTTGGGGAAGCTACCACAAAAGTACTACAATCCATACATAATTTCCCATATCTGTTCTCCACCGTATTATTGCTCTGCCTCCTTCGTCTACTCCTTTGCAGGGAGCAACGAGGTTTTCAATATCTTCTCGGCAGCAGTCAATATTCTTCAGGAGAATATGGGTTTTTGGTAGATTCTAACAACTTCCCGGTCTTTTCTTTATTTCTCAAGACTTGTTTGTTCTATATGCTTCTCTAGTATTTCTAAAAGTTGGTTGGTTGTTAAATTTGTTTTCCAGGCAAATTTAATGGCACACTGTTCTAAAGTTTTGTACCAACCTTTTTTATAGACTTCCCAGTTTTCTGGTACCAACCATTCCCATCCGCAGAATAACTTGTCAATTTCCGGAACACTCAGCTGCTCATCAGAAGCTATAAAAAAATCTCGACATTTCATACAATGGGTCTTCCGTCTACTTGCTACACAATACCACTCTATACCACATAATATGCATTTACAACTGACCCAACCTTGATGCCCTGAGCCTGGGTGTTTTATATAGGGAATTTTTCGAACAGGTGTCTCTGGCAAAGTAATTTCAGTTTCAAATTCACAACCAAAAGGGAAAGTTTTCCCTTTTTCAGCAATTTGATATAATCCACTTCCCCCGGTCTGGAAGGGGATTGGTCCGCTCAGCCAATGGCTATACCGAACTCTTATTAAGGTTAGGTCTGAAGGTACTCCAAACCAGGAGTATAGACTGGGTCTTACGTCCTGCTCAAAGCGATTCATTTACCAGTCCTGCTCTTCTGAACGTCATTCGGAGATTTCCGGGTTGAGAGGTTACAGTCCATTCAGGAGTGTTGACTGGTCCTTTAACACAAGATGCATGAGTCCATCCTCTTTCAGCGGTAGGAATGGCTGTATCTGTAGTGAGAAGAACGACAAAAGGTCCTTCCCAACGAGGGGTTAATGAGGACTCTTTCCATGTCTTAATTAACACTCTGTCTCCAGGTTGAATTTTGTGTATTGCCATATCCAACGGGGGTTTCTGAGTTACTAATCCTTTCTTCCTCTATTTCTGTCTCCTTTTCATTAACTCAATTATATATTCCCTCAAGAGGGTATCTTCTACTTTTGGATTTTCTATCGGGATTCCAAAATCATATGGCATTCCATACATCATTTCAAATGGTGAAATTCCGGTGTCAGTGCGTGGTTGGGTTCGGATATATAATAAGTCCAATGGCAAACACTTTACCCAATTCATTTTAGTTTCTATCATTAATTTAGCCAATTGTTTCTTTATTTCACCATTCATTCTTTCCACTTTACTGGAACTTTGTGGATGCCAAGGAGTATGATATTCCCACTTGGTTCCAAAAAACTCTGTTGTCTCTTTAATTATTTTAGAGGTAAAGTGTGGTCCCCTATCCGAATCCACCACTGCCACAGCACCGTACCTTGGAATAATTTCTTCTAATAAAATCTTAATCACAGTTTTGACCGGACACCGTGCTACAGGAAAAGCTTCTACAAAGTGGGTGAGATGATTCACTAACACCAGTAGGTGGCGATACCTTCCTACTTTAGGTAGCTCAGTAAAATCTGTCTGTACTTTCTCTAACGGTCTTTTAACTAATTCTTGTCCTCCTTGTACCCGTTCTCTCAATTGTCTTTTATTTACCCTTTGACAGGTTAAACACCCTTCAAGAGTTCTTTTTGCTATTCCATAAGCAAAACGAATTTGTTTTCAAATTGATCCACTAAAGCTTATGTCCCCCAGTGTGTCTGCTCATGTAATTTTCTCATTACTCTCTGAGCAAGACCTTTTGCTCCAGACTTTTGCAGTTTTTCTTTTTCTTGTTCACAAAAGCTTTTCGGAATGTCTATGTCCTCCTGTTCTGAACTAGCCATTACTAATAAAACCGCCCTTTCTGCTTCTTCATCTGCTAAGTTATTGCCTCTAACAGTAACCTTTAGCCCTTTTTGATGCCCCTTAATATATACAATTGCAATCTGTTTTGGTTTTCTCAGAGTCTTTAGAATTCCTCGAATCAAAGTCTCATGAATGAGTCCCTTACCTTGTGTATTGATCAGTCCTCTTTCTTCCCATATTTTGCCGAAAGTATGAACCACCCCAAACGCATACTTAGAATCTGTGAATAATAGTGCCTGCTTTTCCGTCTAATAGCCGTAAAGCTCTCAACAGTGCATGTAACTCACAAGCCTGAGCTGACCATGTCTTGTCTAAGGGCCCAGACTCCCTGACTTGAAAAGTCACTCCATCTATTACTGCGTATCCTGACTTCCGGTTTCCAATAACTACCCTAGATGAACGGTCTATGTATAATTTCTCTCCTTCACTCAGTTCTTCTTCCTCTAAATCTTCCCTAATTTTTGTCTGTAAATTTATTACTTGTAGGCAATCATGTACCAGGTCTCCTTTGGGCTCCCCATATAGGAAATGGGCTGGATTTTGTAGATTTGTCACTTCTAGTTCTAATTTTGGTGAATGTAATAAAATGCTTTCATATTTTAACAGCCGGCAATCTGTCAGCCATTTCTCAGCTGTCTGTTGCAATACTCCCCTTCTATTGTGAGGGGTAAAAACTCTCAATTCTCCTCCAAAGGTCACTTTTGTAGCTTCTTCAACTAACAAAGTCGTAGCAACTATTGCTTGCAGGCAGGTCGGTCATCCCCTACTGACTGGATCTAATGATTTGGAATAGTATCCGACTGGTTTTCTCTGTCCGGCCCAGGTCTGAGTTAAGACTCCATATGCCGTACCATTTTCAGTATTTACAAATAGATAAAAAGGTTTTCGATTGTCTGGCAAACTTAACACAGGTGCATTTACCAAATCTTCCTTCAATTTTTCTAGTTGTTTTTCATCTTTGTCACTCCACTTCACTAGCCCGTCTTTTGTCAATTTTTCATATAGGAACTTAACCTTACTACTGTAATTTTCAATCCATTGTTGGCAGTACCCAAATAATCCCAAAAGCTGTCTAATCTCTCTTTTAGTTTTGGGCATAGGTAGTGACAAAATTCCATTCACTTGATCAGGGTCTAATCTTTTATGTCCCTTACTCAGCCAGTGTCCTAAATATTTAACTTCTTCTTCTGTAAATTGCAGCTTAGACTTTGATACTTTCAGACCTTTTAAACTCAGAAAATTCAGGAGTCTAATGCTTTCGTCCCTGACAGCTCCTGACTTTTCCCCAGCAATTAACAAATCGTCTACATATTGAATTAGGACGGTGCCCTTGCGGGGTTCAAAAGATTCTAATAAATGCTCCAAAGCTTGCCCAAATAAATTAGGGGACTCTGTAAATCCCTGAGGTAGGACAGTCCACCTAAGCTGCTGTTTCCTATGAGAGTCAGGGTCCTCCCATTCAAAGGCGAAATAATCCCTGCTGTCCTCTTTAAGAGGACAGGTCCAAAAAGCATCCTTCAGATCAATCACGCTATACCATTTGTGTTCAGGGGAAAGTTGGTTTAATAAAGTGTATGGGTTAGCCACCACTGGAAACCGGGTAATTGTCCGTTTATTCACCTCTCTTAAGTCCTGTACCAATCGATAGGACCCATCAGATTTCTTTACTGGCAAAATGGGGGTATTATGAAGTGACATACATGGTTCTAACAGTCCCTGCATTAAGAGTCGTTCTATGATGGGCTTAAGCCCGACTCTTCCTTCGTGAGGGATAGGATATTGCTTTACTCTTATTGGCTCCCCCGAATTTCGGATGGAAACCTCAAATGGTTTTATATCTAATTTTCCCACAGAATCAGGGGTATACCACACTTCAGGATTTATCCTCTTTTCGTCCTCTGCCGTAAGGGAGTATATTTTAGCTTGTATTTCCTGCTCCTTTACTTCTAAATTAATTCCCAGTTCTATTATGAGATCCCTCCCTAATAGATTATATTCAGCCTCAGGAACTAACAAAAATGTTCCTAATGCATATTTATTTTGGGCTTCTATTTCCACGTCTTTGATGAGGGGTACTTTAAAAGGTTCCCCTTTAGCTCCTACTAGTAGGACTGTGTCTGAGGAGGTCATACAGCCCCGAGGTAGTTTTTGTACAGTTGATTTTTCTGCCCCCGAGTCCACTAGGAACTCAAATTCTTGTTGCTGAGGACCCAATTTAAGTTTTATCAAGGGCTCAGTTTTCTTTTGGGTCCCCAGCAGATAGAGCCCCTGACCCCTTCAATCTTCCTGATAAATTCGGTCATCCTGCAGCCTTTTTCTGCAATTTCTCTGCACATGTCCTCTCTGTCCACAGTAATAACACTCTACCTCACTTAAGTCTGGTTGACCACGTTCCCTGGGCAGTTCACGTCTAACAAATCCACAAGGGATCCTTCGTTTTTGGTTTCTGTCTCCCCTCTGTCCTTCTCGTATAGCTGCCACTAAAACCTTGGTCTGCCTTCTTTGCATCTCCACCTGCTTCTTCTGCATTTCTTCTTGTCTTTTCTGTAATTCCTCCTGTTTCTCCTCCTGTCTTTTCTATAATTCCTCCTGTCTCTCCTCCTGTCTTTTCTGCATTTCCTCTTCTCTCCTTTGCCTTTCTTCCTCTTTTTCTTCGTCCCTTCGTACATATACCCTCTGAGCTTCCCTTAGCAACTCGTCCAAGCCTTTAGCCTGCCAATCATCACTTTTTTCCAACTTTTTCCGAATGTCCTCCCATGCTCCCTGCACAAATCGCATCTTAAACATAGTTCCCCCCATCATATCCTCCTGCGGATCCATGCCAGAATAAAGTTGAAAGCTCTTCCTTAATCTTTCCAGCCACTCCGTAGGTGATTCATCTTTTCTCTGGTATTCTTTAAAAACTTTGTTAATATTCTGTCCTCTAGGGACTGCTTCTCTTATACCCTGAACTATAATAGTCCTTAAATCAGTCATGTGAGCTCTATGAGCTGGTTCCTGGTTATTCCAGTCAGGTCTCTGAAGAGACCACTTGGTGTCAGCAGCCGGCCCCTGCTGATGTCTCTGGTCCCACTGTCTCATTCCTGCCACTCTAATCATACCTCGTTCTTCCACTGTAAATAATATTCCCAAAATTGCTTGCATCTCTTCCCATGTGTAAATATTGGGCCCTAGAAACTGGTCAAATCTTTCAGATACTCCCATAGGGTCCTCTAACAATTTCCCCATCTCTTTCTTAAATTCTCTCACATCCCCTGAATTTAAGGGAACAGACACAAACCCTAACCTAGCATCTTGTCCCCCCATTGCAATCTCCCTTAAAGGATATAACTGACCTCTCATCTTTTGTTTTGCCTTAGTCTGGCTCCTTGTCACTCTCCTGCTATCAGCAGGTGAGGGAGGTGAAGAGTTCTCAGATAGAAGGGGTTCTGGTTCTGTTGGGGCAGAGGGCTGAAATGTCGGTGCTGGAATGGGTGCAGGTTGTGGAGGGGGTGAGATATATGGTGGAGGGTATCTTTGGCAATCCTCCAGATCCCAGTTATTCTTCTTCTGCTTTTTTTTCCTTAAAGGGAACAAATAATGCCTAGTGTCTGATCTCGTCCATAAACTAGCATACTCGCTTTCTTCTGCACAAAATGACTCTTTATTATTCACATACAGATTTAGAGCCTGACATATCCAGTCCTCAAATGAACCATATACTGGCCAATACAAATGGTCCTGCCTTATTTTCTTCCCCCATCATACCTCCATGCAATAATGCACCATCTTTTCTCTCAATTTTCCTTCTCTAGAGGGATAATCATCCCAATACTTAATCATAACTCCTAAAGGACTATCTGGAGGTATGCTCGGTAACCTTACCACTAACTCATTCTTGGGTTCTCCCCTCTCCTGCACGGTATCCTGCAACTTCTCCTTGTGATCGCTTATTCCAACCCCCTCCCTAGGTTTTTCCTCAGTCTTAGGACTGTCTTGACTTGTTTTACAGCCACCCATGGGAGCAGATTTACTTTTTTTCTGCCCCATCTTCCGAAGTGCCCTCACACACACACACACACACAATTCACTCGCTTCCTTCCGTTCGTGACTTGCCCCCTCGCAGGGTACAAGAACTGCACTAATAGGAGGTCCCACTCACTTTGTCCTACTGGACGTCTCAGCCGTTTGCACTCCGGGATCCCCTCCCAACTGAAAAGGGAGTTCGCAAATACTTACCTCACCCTGGGTAAGCCTTCGTCCAGCTCCTCACTGAACTGTCCCCTCCCCGACCGGACGGCACCTAAAACCCTTAGTCTCTCCTGGAGTAAGTCTCCGTTCAAACTCCTGCCGAACAGACCCCTTCCCGACTGAAGAGGGTTTACTACTCACTCCCTTCCTGAGTGAGCCTTCGTCCGGGTATGTGCACATAAATTACAGGGAACTGCAGTGATTTATTTGCTTATTTACCTTTTCTAAATCTTTCGGTCAGAACCTCAGAGTCTGTGCCACAGGACTCCCCCAGGACCGTCCAAATGGGATGGGGACACCTGCCCCAGGAGGGCCCTACTACCCAGGAACTCTGGTCCGAGGTACGGCACCAAGTTGTTATAGTCAAAAGAGAGCAAACTCCTTTGAAGTTCGTATAAAAGATTTATTTAAGGCAAATGAGCAAAACAGCGCTGGGCGGCCAGGGGTCTCCTGCCCCACCAATGGTCCGCAAGTTCAATAAGTTTCAGTTTGTCTTTTATAGGTTTATAGCTTCCTGTTTCCCCAGGATCTCCTCCTGGTTTTTTTTCTTTCCTTGTTATCAGTTCAGTCTGCGCAGGCTCTGTTCTTGTTGCTAGGGGGCCCCTTTCTTCCCTGTTTCATTTCTTTCTTATCAGCTCTGTCTGCTGTCTCCTTCTTATCAGCTCTGTCTGCCCAGACTCTGCTCTTGTTGCTAGGGGCCCCTTCTTCCCTGTTTCGTGTCTTCCTTGTCAGCTCTGCCTGCAAAGACTCTGCTCTTCTGCTCTTGTTGCTAGGGAAATCTCTTTCTACATATATCTAAGATCTACAGGTAACATAATAGAATATAGCTCATCATGATAACATAACATTAGTTTGCAATTACAGTATTACAAATGTAATTTGATAAGCAAATTATCTCTTTTTGTCTTTATTGACTATCACATTAGTATCCCTTTGAGTCCTGAATCCAAGTTCTTTATGAAGATGTTGAAGAGCACTGGCTCTAAGATGGAGCCTTGCGGAACCCCACTAGTGACCGGTCTCCAGCCTGATGTAACCCTATTCACTATTATCCTTTGCACCTGACCCGTGAACCAGTTGCTCACCCATCACATGGCATGTTTATTCAGCTGTGTGCTGGACAGTTTGTCCAGAAGGATATTGTGACAGCTTTACTGAAATCCAAAAAGATGACATCAACTGGCTTCCCTTGATCAACTAGGTGGGTTACCTCATCATAAAAGGAAATCATATTTGATAAGCAGGACTTTCCCCTCATGAAGCCATGCTGGCTGTAACCGATGACTGCGTTGTCCTCCAGGTGTTTTTTCATACCTCCCAGAATAATCTCCATAACTTTGCCAGGCACTGAAGTGAGACTGACAGTCCTGTAGTTTCCAGGGTCCTCCTTCTCGCCCTTCTTGAAAATTAGGGCAAAGTTATCCAACTTCCAGTTGACTGGGACCTCTCCAGACTCCCAAGACCCTTCAAAAATCATTGAGAGAGGCTTTGCGATGACATCAGCAAGCTCTTTGAGTATTTTCACATAAATCCCATCGGGCCTCATAGACTTAGAGGAATCCAGCTGGAGCTGCAGATCCTGCACAAGTTCAGAGTTGACTAGGAGATGATCATTCTCACAGTCACGGTCCTCCAGCTCAGGGCACTGGGACCCCCTTAACCTGTCATCCGTGTTGAAGACAGAGGCAAAGAAAGCATTAAAATCTCTGCCTTGTCTCTGTCCCTGTTTGTGAGGTGACCACCCTCATCCTGTAACTGGCCAGTGGTATTTCTACATTGCCTTTTGCCATCAATATATTTAAAAAAAACGCTTTTTATTGTCCCCCACATTTCTGACCAGCTTCAAACTCCAATTGAGCTTTGGCCACACGAATTTTCTCCCTACGGTGGTGAGCAGCATCTCTGTGTTCCTCCCATGTCACCTGACCTTACTTCCACTGGGCATACACCTTCCTTTTTTTGCCTTAGCTCCAAAAGAAGATCCCTGCTCAGCCAAACCAGCCTTCTGCCTCATCTGCTTGACTCCTGACATTTTGGAATTGCCTGCTCCGGTGCTCCTTGCAGGTGGTGCTTAAAAAGTGACCAGCACTGATGAACCGCAGCACCTGCAAAAACATTTTCCCAGGTGACCGTGCTCACTAGTTCCCTGAGCAGCCTGAAGTCTCCTCTCCTCATGTCCAGAGTTGAAGTTTGGCTGACACTTTTCCTCCTGTCACCAGAGATTTGAAACTCGATTGCTTCATGGTCGCTGTGGCCAAGACAGCCACCAATCACCACTTGACTCACGAGACTCCCTCTGTTAACAAGCAACAAATCAAGGAGGGCACCTTTCCTAGTCATATCCCTATAGTACCTGTACCATGAAGTTATCATCCAGGTGTTTTAGTGTGCTGGTTTTGGCTGGGGTAGATTTAATTTGCTTCCCAGTGGCTGGTATGGGGCTGTGGTTTGGATTTGTACTGAACACAGGGTTGATAATATAGAGATGTTTTTGTTATTGCTGAGCAGGACTTGCACAGAGTCAAGGCCCTTTCTGCTTTTCATACTGCCACGCTGGCGAGGAAGTTGGAAGTTCATGGGAAGTTGGCAGGAGACACAGCTGGGACAGGTGACCCAAACTGACCAAAGGGATATTCCAGACCATATGACATCATGTTCAGCATATAAAGGGGGGGGAAGAAGGAGGAAGGGGAGGATGTTTGGAGTCACGGTGTTTGTCTTCCTGATTAACCGTTATGTGTGATGGGGCCCTGCTCTCCTGGAGATGGCTGAACACCTGCCTGCCCATGGGAAGCAGTGAATTAATTCCTTGTTTTTCTTTGCTTGTGTGCATGGCTTTTACTTTCTCTATTAAACTGTCTTTATCTTGACCCACGAGTTTCCTAGCTTGTACCCTTCCGATTCTCTCACTGATCCTGCTGCATGGGGCTTGGTTGCTGGCTGGGGTTAAACCATGACATTTAGGATCTTCTGGACCTGTTTCTACTAGCTGTGTGGTATTCCTAGTTAACATCTGGCAAGTTGAAGTCCCCCATAAGGACAAGGGTGGTTGATTTGGAGGTGTCCCTTAGTTCCTTAAAGAATAATTCTTGGTGTCATCATCCTGGCTGGGTGGCCTACAGTAGACTTAAAGGATGGCATTCACATTATTTGTTTGTCCCTTAATCCTTACCCAGAGGCTCTCAAATGTGCCATTGCTGACAGTAAGCTCCATACATTCCAGTCCCTCCATTACATACAACACCACCCCCCTGCCTCACCTGCCTTGCCTATCCCTCCTGAAGAGCCTGGAACTATCCATCATAGCATTCCAGTCACAGGACTCATCCCGCCAGGTTTGGCTTATGTGGGAAACAACTGGGCTGTAGACAACTTAGGTCTTGAATTTGAGCAGTTGCAGCTATGAGGTTGTAAAAGAATGTAAACATCAAGGGTGAGAAAGCAGAAAAGGAGAAAGAACTGCAGTAAATAACAGGTGTTGTTTTGAGATTTACCAGCACATGAAGGGATGCCAACTGCCTATTAGAGGATGAGCTTGGATGCGTGGACAAGAACACATAACCAATGAAATATAGTATATTTGTGCGTGGACAGAAGAAAAAGACTATAAAACTAAACCTACTGTAAATAAAGTGCCTTGCCTGCCAACTTGCTGTCGAGCGCATTCTTGTCCATTGTCAGGCTTATACCAATGATGTCATATCTCTGGGACTGGGTCGAAGCTTTAAGCTCCTCTTGTTTGTTCCTCATGCTACGTATGTTGATACAGAAACAGTGCAGTTCATTGCAGTTGACACCTCGTGGAGCAGATTGAAGGATCTCACTAGCACTCAGTCCCTCAAACTTTAGTCTGCCATCCCATTGCTTATCACAGGCAAGCCTGGTTTTGTTCCTTTCTCTATCCAGTCTAGTTTAAAGCGCTATCAATGAGCCCTGCCACCTCCTGTGCTAAAACCCTTTTCCTCCTCAGAGAAAGCTGAATCCCATCAGGTGTCAGTAGACCTGGTGTTGTATAGACCATCCCGTGGTCAAAACCCCAAAATTCTGCTGATACCAGCCTCTGAGCCACATGTTGACCTGATGGGTCTGCCTGTTCCTTTCAACCCCAGTACCCTCAGCCACTCATTGTCGGACTTATGTTCCAGACCCTTCACCAACTTTGTTACCCTTCTCTGGACATGCTCCAGCACGTCAATGTCTTTCTTGCAGTGAGGGGGCCAAAACTGAATGCAGTACAGATCATTTCCCTAGTCCTGCTGTCCACACTATTTCTGATACAAGCCAGGATTCATTGGCCTTCTTGGCCACCTGGGCACACTGTTGGCCCATGTTTAGCTGCTGTTGAACAGCAACCCCAGGCTCTTTTCTGCCAGGCAGCTTTCCCCAGCTTGTAATGTATCATGGTGTTGTTGTGACCCAAATGTAGGACCTGGCACTTGGCCTTGTTGAACCTTATAGAATTGGCCTCAGCCCATAAATCCAGCCTGTCCAGATCCATCTGCAGAGCCTTCCTACCCTCAAGCAGATCAACGTTCCCACTCATCTTGGTGTCATCTGCAAACTTACTGAGGGTGCTCTTGATCCCCTCATCCAGATCATCGATAAAGATATTAACCAGGACTTGCCCCAAAACTGAACCCGAGGGAACACCACTAGTGACCAGCTGTCAGCTGCATGTAGCACCATTCCCCACCCCTCTCTCGGCCTGACCATCCATCCAGTTTTAAACCCAGAGAAGAATGCACCTGTCCAAGCCATGGGCTGCCAGTTTCTCCAGGAGAATGCTGTGGGAGCCAGTATCCAAGGCTTTACTGAAGTCCAGATAGACACCATCCACAGCCTTTCCCTCATCCACTAGGTGGGTCACCTGGTCATAAAAGAAGATAAGGTTGGTCAATCAGGACCTTCCTTTTATAAATCCATGCTGGCTGGGCCTGATCCCCTGGTTGTCCTGCATGTGCCATGTGATCACACTCAAGATAATGTGTTCCATGACCTTCCCTGTCACTGAGGTCAGACTGACAGGCCCATACTTCCTGGGATCCTCTTTCTGACCCTTCTTGTAGATGGGTGTCACATTAGTTACCCTCTGGTCATCTGGGACCTCCCTGGTTAACCAGCACTGCTGATAAATGATGGAGTGTGGCTTTGTGAACTCTCCCACCAGCTCTCTCAGTACCTTTTGGTGGATCCCTGTCATGGGTCAGATTCTCGTCGTGAATTTCTCCATGTCGTCATGTAAGGGCGCTCTCCAATAGTGGCATGTGCTGCAGCTGACAGACCAGCCACAGAGGGGTGGGAGGTGGAGGGGACAGTACCACAGGAACTGCACGAGAACTGGGAAGAATAAAAGGGGTAGCTGTTTCTGGCTTTCCTCTCTTGCTGTCTGGTGAGCCTCACTGCCCGCATGGACCCCTGTGCTGGCTTTATGCAGACCCCTCCCAATGCCAGTTCCCCACTGTCGCCGCACTCTTTGTCTTGGGACCACAGCTGCCACCGTCTCTCCTGTCCTGTCACGGAGCCCAGCAGGTCCCCGACCGCTCCCCGCCGCTTTCTGCTGTTTTTCTTCTGACAGCTGACTTGCTGCTGCATGATGCCAGCTGGACCCATGGCACTCCCAAAGCATCTGAATGAACCCCCCATGCCAAAGGCTGCCAGCACCCGGAGGGTAGCCCCATGCCGGACACAGGCCACCATTGGACCCAAATTCACATAACCAGCAGGAATGAAATAACTACCCAGGTTTTGGTTTGTTTTAGGAGGGTGAATGTAGCATTTGGGTTCACGGACCAAACAGATGCATGTGCAGCTGTAAAATCGATTATTTGCACACTCATGGCTAGATTTCATGAACGAAGATTTGGGAAGGGCTCTACCCACATTTGTTACAAGCGCGCTGGTGGCTAAAAAGACCAATACGAGATAGATATGCCCAGTTGCAAAAGGCACAGCAGAAGGACTCCTTAGGTGGAATATTTTGCAAGACACGATTCTTTCTGCGTTGTCTTTCTCCTCAAGAGTGATCCTGCGTGCTTCCTCAAAAGAAGCAGTAGCGTTAAAGATAGTGTGTCTCCAGACCTCCCGATTGGAGGCCAGAGTAGACCAGTTATGTTGATCAATATGGCCAAGGCTGAGATGTTTCAGGGAGTCCTTGTATCTTCTCTTCAGGGCTCCTCTCTTGCGGCAGCTGGTGGTAAGTTCACCATAAAGTATGATCTTAGGGAGGCAGTAGTCCTTCATCCTTGAGACATGCCCTGCCCAATGCAGCTGTGTTCTCAGTAACATGGCCTCAATACTTTGCTGCTTGTTCAAGAACAGATGTATTGGTCACATAATCTGACCAGTGGTTGTTTAGGATTGTACGGAGACAGCACAGGTGAAAGCGTTCTAAGAGTCGCAGGTGGTGGCGGTAGATGACCCATGGTTCGGAACCATATAAAAGAGTAGACAGTACAATGGCTCTGTAAACACTGATCTTTGTACTTTTCTTCAAGTGTTTATTTCGCCAAACTCTTTTATGGAGTTTTCCGAAAGCACTATATGCCTTTGCATGTTCTGGATATATTTGCTTCGCTCTGTTACACCCTGAAAGAGTGGGCAGGACAAAGGGTTGTTACTGGAAAGAAAGACTTGCCCAAATTGTTCTAACAGGAACGTAGCCTATGTACCCCTATGTGGTTGCGAGCTATGCTGGCGATGGTTCATGCCTTCGGTAGGGTCGCCCATGCCAGACAGGTCAAAACCGTAGGACCAGATAAACTACATTCTTGGGCAGGATGAGCTCATTAGCCTTCTGGCAGTCATCCTAGGAGAAGGAAAACTCTCATCCCAAACCCGGGCAGATGGAGCTCCCTTAGCCCTGTAAGGCCATCCATCTAAGAGAAGGTCACTCTAATCAAACCTACGTCCTGAGGACCTCGCTGCCACCGTCCAAGTTTGCTCGGTCCGGGCAGATGAACCTCAGGATTAAAGGGTGGGTTCAGTTCCGCGCATACTGCATCTCACCTAAAAAATCCATTGCGCAGGCTTGAAGGCTTTACCCACATGCAAAAAGTCATGTAGCGACGGGTGAGGGTCGAAACGGCAGGTGAAAGATGCACTGGGAGCCGCAGACTCAACCCTGCATGCAGGCGGTTCAGGATATTGGTCATTTGAGACTGACCGGAGATGAGAGTCTCTTGGGGCAGCACCCTGAATGACCAAGCAGCCTTTTCAAGGACAGCACTGCTTGCTCCACTCGGAGAGGGGCCTAGAAAAGGTGGCCTAAACAAAGCTCATCTCCACCTTCACCCAGTTGGTTAACCGCAGACCAACGGGCATCTTCTTCCAATGCGGTTGCACAAAGAGCAAAAGACAAAGGCATGCACCTACCTCCAAAGGTGTACCTAAATTAACTCTAGCATGCTGGAACATCAGAACCATGCATGATTCTGCAAATAGCGGACATCCTGAGCGACGTTCTGCCCTAATTGCCCATGAACTGGTTCGTCTCAACATCGACATTGCTGCTCTCAGTGAAGTTCACCTTCACGAGGAAGGCAGCCTCAGAGAACATGGTGCCGGTTACACACTCTTTTGGTCAGGTAAGCCCAGAACCGAAAAACATCTCTCAGGTGTCGGCTTCATGATCAAAAACTCTATTGTCCCTAAACTCGAAAATCTGCCAACAGGTCACTCTGACCGCATTATCTCCCTACGCCTTCCACTCCACAACAAGCAACACGTTGTCATCTTTAGTATATATGCCCCAACTCTCCAAGCTGACCCTGCTGAAAAAGATAAATTTTACACTGACCTGCGCTCCCTTACTCAAAAGGTGCCTGCAGGTGATAAGATCATTATCCTTGGTGATTTCAACGCCAGAGTAGGTAAGAATTTTGAAGCCTGGAAAGGAGTACTAGGCAAGCATGGTGTTGGAAACTGCAACGATAACAGTCGACTTCTGCTAGAATTCTGTGCGGAGCAACAGTTTACCATCACTAATACTATCTTCCAGCAGAAAAATAGTCTGAAGACAACCTGGATGCACCCCAGGTCTAAGCATTGGCACCTCATTGATTATGTCTTGGTGCAACGGAGAGATGTCAGCGATGTCCTCCATACCCGCGTGATGCCCAGTGCAGAATGCCAAAAAGACCATTGGCTTGTGCGCTGTAAACTCAACTTTAATCTCAAATTCAAACCCAAAAGGGGCAGTATCCCAAGGAGAAGACTCCAAGTTAACGATCTCCAATCAGCCACAGTAAGAGAAAGATTCCAGGCAAACCTTCAAACTAGGCTCGAAAACCATTCCACAGATTCTGCAGTTTCCTCTCCTGAAACAATTTGGCATCATATTAAAAGCTGCATCCTGCAATCCTCCAAAGAATCCTTAGGGTTCTCCCTCAAGAAGAACAAGGACTGGTTTGATGAAAACAATCAAGAAATCCAGGACTTGTTGAGGAAGAAGAGAACTGCCCACCAAGCACACCTTGCACTGCCATCCTGTCACGCAAGAAAAATAGCCTTTCGTCTTCCATGCAGCAAGCTCCAACAGAAACTCCGTGACATCCAGAACAAGTGGTGGACCGATCTAGCTGCAAAAACTCAACTTTGTGCAGATACAGGGGATCACAAAGGATTCTATGAGGCCCTGAAAACAGCATACTGGCCTACATACCAAGTCCAAAGCCCATTACTCAGTGCAGATGGTCAAATGCTTCTGACAGATAAAACCTCCATTCTGAATAGATGGTCTGAACACTTTCAGACTCTTTTCAGTACCAACCGTGTAGTCCAAGACTCAGCAATTCAGTCCATCACACAACAACCGGTGAAATTCGAATTGGATACTGCCCCCACTTTAGGAGAAACCCTCAAGGCCATACAGCAGGTGAAAATCGGCAAGGCAGCTGGGGTTGATGGAATTCCACCCGAAGTCTGGAAACATGGGGGCCTTGCACTCCATACCAAATTTCACGAGTTTGTGGTGCGCTGTTGGGAACTAGGCGAACTACCTTCAGACCTTTGTGATGCAGTCATCATCACCTTGTATAAGAAGAAAGGTACTAAATCAGACTGCTCAAATTACCGTGGTATTACTCTGCTCTCCATTGCTGGCAAAATCCTGGCAAGAATACTCCTGAACAGACTAATACCCGCTATAGCGGAAGGAATTCTACCTGAAAGTCAGTGTGGCTTCAGAGCCAACAGGAGCACCACAGACATGATATTTGCTCTCAGACAACTGCAAGAGAAGTGTAGGGAACAGAACAGAGGTCTCTATGTAACCTTTGTCGACCTCACCAAGGCTTTCGATACTGTGAGCAGAACAGGTCTTTGGCAGATTTTGGAACGTTTAGGTTGTCCCCCCAAGTTCCTTAAAATGATCATCTCACTTCATGAGGATCAGCACGGCCAAGTCAGATATGGCAACACACTTTCTGAGCCCTTTCTAATAAAGAATGGTGTGAAACAAGGCTGCGTTCTCGCTCCTACCCTATTCACAGTCTTTTTCAGCATGATGCTCCAAAGGGCCACGGCAGACCTCGATGATCAGGATGGTATCTACATTCGATATCTTACTGATGGAAGCCTATTCAACCTAAGGCGTCTGAAGGTCCACACCAAGACCTTAAACCATCTTATCCGGGAGCTGCCTTACGCTGATGACGCCGCCCTTGTTGCTCACACAGAAGCAGCTCTGCAGCATTTAACATCCTGCTTTACAGACACTGCTGAGCTCTTTGGGCTGGAAGTCAGCTTAAAGAAGACAGAAGTTCTCCATCAACCTGCACCTCAGGAAGTCCCCCATCATCCCCACATCACCATCGGCCAATCAGAACTCAAATCAGTCCAACAGTTTAATTACCTAGGCAGCCTCATCTCCTCGGATGGTAAGATTGACGGGGAGATAGACAACAGGGTAACGAAGGCATATAGTGCTTTTGGAAAACTCCATAAAAGAGTATGGCGTAATAAACACTTGAAGAAAAGTACCAAGATCAGTGTTTACAGAGCCATAGTGCTGTCTACTCTTTTATATGGCTCCGAATCATGGGTCATCTACCGCCACCACCTGCGACTCTTAGAACGCTTTCACCAGTGCTGTCTCCGTACAATCCTAAACAACCACTGGTCAGATTATGTGACCAATACATCTGTTCTTGAACAAGCAGCAAAGTATTGAGGCCATGTTACTGAGAACACAGCTGCATTGGGCAGGGCATGTCTCTAGGATGAAGGACCACCGCCTCCCCAAGATCCTGCTTTACGGTGAACTTGCCACTGGCTGCTGCAAGAGATGAGCCTCAAAGAAAAGATACAAGGACTCCCTGAAGCAACAACTCAGCCTCGGGCATATTGATCACCATAACTGGTCTACTCTGGCCTCCAATCGGGAGGCCTGGAGACAAACCCTTTATAACGCTGCTGACGCTTTTGAGAAAGCACGCAGGATCACTCTTGAGGAGAAAAGACAGCGCAGAAAGAATCGAGCCTTGCAGAATATACCACCTAAGGAGTCTTTCTACTGTGTCTTTTGCAACCGGACATGCCTTTCTCGTATTGGCCTTTTAGCTTGCAAGAAACGTGGGTAGAGCCCTTCGCAAATCTTCGTTCGTGAAACCTAGTCATGATATGCCTTTGCTAACCTGTTGTCTATTTCTCCGTCTATCTTACCATCCGAGGAGATGAGGCTACCTAGGTAATTAAACTGCTGGACTGATTTGAGTTCTGATTGTTCAATGGTGATATGGGGATGATGGAAGACTTCCTGAGGTGCCAGTTGATAGAGGACTTCTGTCTTCTTTAAGCTGACTTCCAGCCCAAAAAGCTCAGCAGCGTCTGCAAAGTAGGATGTTAAACGCTGCAGAGCTACTTCTGTGTGGGCGACAAGAGCGGCGTCATCAGCATAAAGCAGCTCCCGGATAAGATGGTTTAAGGTCTTAGTATGGGCCTTCAGTCGCCTTAGGTTGCATAGGCTTCCATCAGTATGATATCAAATGTAGATACCATCCTGATCATTGAGGTCTGCCATGGCCCTTTGGAGCATCATGCTGAAAAAGATTGTGAATGGGGTTGGTGCAAGAACACACCATTGGTTATTAGAAAGGGCTCAGAAAGTGCGTCACCATATCTGACTTGGCCGTGTTGATCCTCATGAAGTGAGATGATCATTTTAAGGAACTTGGGGGGATGTCCTAAAGCCCTTATATACCTCCTGTGACATCACATATTTCCCACAGTTCTTAGCCAGTCCTTCCAGTGGGCATGCTCCTTTGAGTACTCTCTCCGGAGGCTTGCTGTGGAGACTACATCTCCCATGGTTCCTTGCGACATTCTTCCTATACAGGGTTAACCCTTTCTACCACATATCCCCCTTTCCTATTATAATAACAAGTTATAAAACAGTATAACTAAAAACTTTTCTTAATATAAAATAACCTTATTTTAACCAACTATACAAATCAGGGCCTAAGCCGACAAGGCCTTTGTTAAAACTGGTCATAACCTTAACTGTGTAACTTTATTAATTGTGCAAATTTCATAACTTTATTAATTGTATAGCCTTCAATTATTCAGAGTTTTTAAATCTGTAAGAACTTTTATCTTAGGGTGTTTTGTGTAACTGGGTAAAAGCATCACTTTTATTTTAAGGGGAAATGTGTTAGGTTATGGATGTTGTGTTTGATTGTATTTGGTGTGGTTGAGGTAGTGTTGTTGTATGAGTGTATTTTATTTAAGACATCTCTGGCATAAGGTGCTTTTGAGTTCACACACATACATACATCCACACAACTTTCTCATTCGTACTTAGGTGGCCACCTTTTCATTCTCTCCTCACACATGCATACTTAAACTTTTTATTATGCCTCTGTATTTTAATCATGTAGTTTGGGTTTGGTAGTAGTTATTAGTTAGGTTTCTTTTGGTTTAGTTTCATCAATTATTGTTTCTTGTGATTGTTCCTGTTTTGAAGAAGAGTTAATGTAGGTTTATACATATAGAGAAGAGATATATTCCCTCCCCACCCCCTTTTTATTGTTAGTAATTGTTATGAGGTTGTAGTGATGGTATTGAGGCTCTGCAGGGCTGTGGGATTTTTTACAGTTGAGTTTTGCACAGGTGGTTTAGCATTAGTTATGCTGGCAGGAAGGTGGATGTTTTTGTTTCGATGTCTTGCAGGTTGAAACTCAGTCCTTGGAGCAGGCTGTTGGTATATGCTGCTCCTTTAAGGGCACTAGCTGGTTGGCTGGGTTTGCAGGCTGTGGATGTTTTTAAGTACTAGCCTGTTCTGCAGGGCTTAGGGTTGGAAGTGGAGCTGCTGGAAATGCTGTATCAGTTCTTTGATCTTGATGGTGGGAGTTCAGGCATTACTGTAGTTGTTGTTGTCGCTGTTGACGGCAGCTGACCTGGAGGGGACCTCCGTAGTGAAGCAAGACACACGCCCCCACCGCCATCTTGGTCTCCATGGTAACAGCCGCTGGGGCGGAAGAGACAAGCTCCCCCCGCCATGCAGCCGGGATAACATGGCCATGTCCATGTCTCTGCAATGTGTCTGCTGCGTGCTGATTGTGCAATCGTCAGCAGTGAAAAGGGAAGCTCCATTTTAACTGTGCGCCAGTGAGAAAGCGGCACAGTGCCCTTCACCTCCGCGGCACACAGCACCGGGCAAAGCCCTCTCACAGGGAGCGGCGGCCACATGCAACTCTCCTCCCTTTGTTGGCAGTGGGAGAAAAACATTGCTCCAATCTGCCCGTGGTCTCCTTCCCGCCCCCCCTTCCCCTCTCTGTTGTAAGGGACTGCCCGCACCCCTTCTCTCGTGCAATGTCTCTGGGGAAACCCAAGGTGGGGTGACAGGGGCTGCAGGGGGGTAGGAGGAGCGGGGTTTGCAGTTGCAGGTCGAGTTGCTTTTTTACTGCGAATTTTTAAGGCGTTCATCATATCTTTCCACATGGCCAAGTTCTTAATTGCGTTTAAGTCTCCAAAAGTCTCTCTCTTATAAAGTCTAACGCCATTTTTTTACCAAGCAGTCACATTGCGAGAAAAATCTCATTTATTGAATTTAGAAAGACGGCAAAAGT
>NW_020925358.1:648031-664678 GCF_003984885.1 Neopelma chrysocephalum | reverse complement strand
GCTAAATTCATTTGCTTGTAATAAAACCGATTCTTTATTTCCCACAACATTAAAAGTCTTGACCAGCAGAAATGCCAGTATAATTATGGTAATAAGACAACGCAGAAAGAATCGTGTCTTGGAGAATATACAACCTAAGGAGTCCTTCTGCTGTGCCTTTTGCAATCGGATGTGTCTATCTTGTATTGACCATTTTAGCCACCAGCACGCTTGTAACAAATGTGGATAGAGCCCTTCCCAAATCTTCATTCGCGAAGCCTAGCCATGATGATGATATATTAAGAACGCTTCAGCTTTTTCTTCCATTTTTTGGGAAAACCTCCCTGCCTCCTGATAGCTCACCTCTTTTTGCTGAAGTTTAGTTTTCTTCTTTTTTCCTTTACGGTCCCTTTTCCTTTTTGTCTTATCTTTCCAGAAGTGAGTGATGTGCGATGCATTTTGAAGAGCTCTTCCTTTTTGCTTTGAATTCTATCAGGAGGATGCTACCAACAGACATCCCAAAGCTTAGTGCTTCTGGTTCCCGATGCCTGTTAAAAGTCCCTGTTCCAGGGTAGCCATTTGTAGCATTTGGGTTCACGGACCAAACAGATACATGTGGAGCTGTAAAATCATTTATTCGTGTGCTAAAAAGCCCTTATATACTTCCCGTGACATCACGTATTTTCCACAGTTCTTAGCCAGTCCTTCCCGTGGGCATCCTCCATTGAGTACTCTCTCCAGGGGCTTACTGTGGAGACTACATCTCCCATGGTTCCTTGTGACATTCTTCCTATACAGTGTTAACCCTTTCTGCCACAGGTGAAATCAGCAGGGAGAAGAGCTCTCTGCCATCGCTCCCTGCATTCCCTTTGTTTGCTGGGGGAAGGGGGAAAACCACGTGGCTGAGTGGTCTCCAGTCTCTTCAGGGGAGGGAGTGGAGAGGCAGACCATTTTCTCCCTGTACCCCTGCGATTACTGTCTTTTGCTGCTGTGTCTATTTTGTCTGTTTTGTTCTCCATTTTTAGTAAAAACTGTTATATGTTTCTACACATTGCTTGAAGGTCTCATATTTTCAAATTTACAATAAGCCTGAGAGGGAGGGGGTCCCACCTCCTATCATTCATTGTCTTTAACCCAAGACAATTCCATCCTGCCTCATAGTCTTGTGAGTGTCTAGGTGGCATAGCAAGTTGCTAACTGCTTCCTCCTGGATTATGGGGGAGTTTGTTCTGCTCCCCGTCCCTGTCTTCCAACTCAAAGGGCTAGGTACCTGTTATTGTCGCGGCAGTCGAAAGTAAAGAAAAACACAAACAGTCTAGTACCGAGCAAAGTACCAGTCTCTTTATTTCCCCCATGAGTCTTTTTATATCCAATGTTAGTAGCAAGCAGTAGTTTTAGAAGGTAAGCAAGTAAGTGTATTTTAATTGGTTATTATTTGTTAGTGATATTTTTGGCAAAGCTCAAGGCTAAAATTGAAGTTCTCACAGGACCGAATCTAAGCACTCACAGCTGTCTTCTTTTCGTTAGGGGTGCGTACATACCTCTCCTATCTCAAGGATACACCCATAAATTTCCCAGGTCAATATCTTCTCCCAGAGAGCTAACAGACCCGCTGTCAACCCTGACAGGTACCCTAAGGACAACTGGTATTTTTGTTAAAGACTGAGGCAAAGAAGGCATTAAGTATCTCACCTTATGTTCCACCCTTTAGGAAATGTGGACAATCCCATTTATGGATATGTGGACAATCTGCTCAGAGCTCAGCAACTTGATCCAACCAGTTAATCTCAGGGTCAATCCTTGTTTCACTCAACCCTACTGTCCTCTTTCAGAGCACACAAACGCTAACTTGCATCAACACTTTAGCCATATAGAATAATGAATGTAGCTTAAAACTATGTAGCAAACCATGTAGCTTGACCTATATTGCTTATCATTAAAGATTGGTAGTCTCAGCAGAAAGGAATTTTTTAAGAGACAGAAGGTCTCCTTATTTTGAAGCAGAACTGATAAAAGGAACACAAAGCTAGCAGGCCAAGTCAAAACTGGCCTTGTGCTCTGATGCGGTACAAAGGGCATGAAGATGTGCCAAAAGTGAGAGTTCAAGAAAAGGACAATGTGAAAAAGAAGACGAACGACCACCCAAAGGGACCACTGACTCAAAATGGGAGGCATGTCAAGGGGAGGTACAGTTCTGGGAAATGGGAGGAACAGGATTAGGTAATGTTTGAACTGTTAATTAGGTAACTGAATAAAGACAGGAGGCTTTTGTAACTCAGGCATGCACAAATTTGGAGAAAATATTCTCTTGTGCATCCAGTGCTGAAATAAAGGAATGCTTTGCTCCCTAAAACTCAAAAAAGGGTCTTAGAGAGTTTCTTTATATCTGGTTTTTGGGCAACAATACAAATTATTTGTTGTGCAGTTATTTAATAAAAAGTTGCATCTCAGGACAAAACATGACCTACCCTTTCTGCTTATCTTGTCTCTTTGAGCAGCAGTACTCCGGTGTGCTTTCAGTATGTTTGCCTCTTGTTGAAGAGAAGCATGTAGTGCAGTGCACAGGCCTTCCTCAGTCCAAGTCGTATGACATATATCTATATGTCCTGTTTGACATAGATAGACATGGAAGAGCAGCTGCAAGACTGCGCAGAGGTGACTTCATTTGCAGCAGTTTCTAGATAGCACAAGGTTGAAAAATACTCTTTGGTCATTGTGTGGCACTGTGTTGGTTCCCTGGTTTGGGAAACATCTATAACACTTGCCTTGGTAAAACTCCTGAACATCAGCCAAATAGTGTGGTTCTGCATGTTAAATTTTTCTTTGGTTTAACTGCTTATGGAATTACCTAATGTAATCTGCTAATGTCCTGGTTTTGACTGGGATAGAGTTTATTTTTTCTTAGTAGCTAGTACAGTGCTGTGTTTTGGATTCAGTATGAGAATAATGTTGATAACACACTGATGTTTTGGTTGTTGCCAAGTAGTTCTTATAGCTGACCCAAACTGGCTGTTATGGTTACAAGTCAGGGAAAGGAGCGATAGCGATGAATATTCATATGATGCCTAAAATGGAAGAAAAAATTTTCCAAACAGTGTTAGTATAGATAAGATAGAGAGCAACTCTTTAATGAAGGCCCTCCAGGTGCACATAGTACATAGGTGCACCTGAGTGTCCAGGGGTTTTAGAATTTTATAGTACTAATCCATCCAATCTGAGAACTATTTGCCCCCAGATCTGCCCCCCTGGCACGCCTCCCTGGAATTGAGTCGAAGGTCTCAAGACCCCTTTCTTCCTCATCTTCCTCCTCACAGCACGCATTGTCTTTGGAGCTTCTCCAAGGTTCCTGGGCCTTCAAGGTTGCTTTGGCTACAATGGTATCTTGTTGTTCCAGTCCAAGTGCATATGTTCTTAAACAGGTATCAGACGGAATGGAATATTACACGGACTCCTGGCTTGATGGGCAGAAATCACTTTATTCTTCCATGACCAGGGTTTTTATATCATTCACTTTTAGCTGGGAGTGGTTAAGCAAACCAAGGCAGCACAGCTGCAAGTCACACATCCATCACTCTCGCAGGCTGGCCTATCGCATACAGACACACTACACACACACACAAAACCTGGAGCTCCAAGTAACTCCTTCTTACACCCACGTATGGCAAGAATGCAAACAGAATAGCTGAGCTCATTTCTGGGCAGTAAATCACAGTCTTAGAGAAAAACAACACAAGGTCATCTTAGACATTTCTCAGGCCTCTTGCTTCTTGTTTCTCATGCTGGCTGCTACAAACAGGATGTGTTTGCTAGAGTCTTTTTCCTTGAAAAGAACATTAAACAAACCTAAACAATTTAGAAAATTCAATATGAAGCGTGAGAACAGGTTTGGCAACCGTCAATTGCTATTCTAAAGTGTGAGAAACTTTACAGCCATACTAAAAATCCATATTTGCTAAAAATCTTAAAAATTCTAAGGCATCAATACCATTACATCATCTGAAGGGGAAGCCAACCCATAGCTCAGTGCGGGGAGTTCGAGGGGGGGATTTGCCAAGGGTAAAAATGTTGTTTTGGGGTCTCAGGAGACACCAGAAACCATCCTTCCCTTGCAGGGACAGCAGAAAATCGTGAGCTGATGCCTCGCTGCCCCCCCACTGCCCGCTGCTCACCCGCCGCTGGATGGTTGCACCACCACCACCACCCCCCGCTCTGCTTGCTTGCTGCCAGCCCAAAAACCAACCCTGCCTCACCAGGACAGCAGAAAAGCTGGTTGTTGGGAACCAGAAGTGGGCCATCTTGCCTTGGTCGCCAAAGTGGTGTGGACTGTCCCCTTTAAAAACTTGGTCCCTTCTGCTGCCTGTCGATTTTCCCCCTCCTGTTTCTCCTCCAGAGAGCTACTATGGAGTTGCAGTGCTGAAGTGGACAGCTTTGAGGTACGACTGAGCCATCAGGGGCTGGGCAGCGTGGAGTCTGCACTTCAGCAGATGTTCCTGCCCCCCTCCCCCCCACACACATAGTGGCAGAGAGTTAGAAGCAGCAGCCCAAGCAACTGCAGAGAACTGAGCTCAGCCAGCAGCCGCATAACCCCTTATTTGGACGAACTAGCTCTCCAGGTTTTGTCCCTGTTTTCCGTTGCTTCCGGGTTGGGGGTAGGGATGCCCTGCCATTCTTTTTCCCCTTTGTTCCTGAGGGACCACGTGACATGGTGAACTCCTTTTTTATTGTGTGGGTAAGCTGTTTCCCTTGTATCTTTGTGGTGCTACTAGTTTTCCTTGTTAGTAAACTGTTATTTTTTCACTTATAACCTCCTTGCATTTTTTTTGTCTCTCTATAGTGTGTGTGGGGGGAATAAAAGGGGAGGGAGTTTCATTTTATTGGAGTTCCCATGCCAATATTTGTCTTAAAACAAGGCACTGACCAAAGGGATATTCCTAACCATAGAACATCATGATCAGTATATAATCTGGGTGGAAAATGTCCATAAGGGGCCGATTGCTAATTGGGAACAGGTTGGGCATTGGTCAGTGGGTAGTGAGAAAATGTATTGTGCATCACTTGTTTTTCTTGGGTTTTACTTTTTCTTCATTATAATAATTATTATTTTAATTATAATATAATTATAATTATTAGTATTAGTATTCTTATATTTAATTATAATAATTATTATATTTTACTTTGCTTCAATTATTAAACTGCACTTATCTCAACCCATGGGGTTTTTTCTGTCCTGATTCTTCTCCCAATCCCATGGGGGGAGCGAGCAAGCAAGCAAGCAGCTGTGTGGTACCTTGTTGCCAACTGGGGTTAAATCACGACAGTCCTTTTTGGCACCCAGTGTGTGGGGCATAGAGAGTTGAGATAATGCCTTCCTGCCTGCCTGCGAATGCCCACCTGTCTTCTGACATCTGCCTGCCTGCCTTCCAACATCTATGTTCCTTCCTGCCTGCTTGCTGACATCTATCTGCCTTCCTGCCTATGTGCCGGTATCTTCCGACGTTTGCTCTCCTTACTTCCTGCATCTTCCTGCCTACCTTCTGACATGTTTCTATTAAGGGAGTGATAGAGTAGGTTTGGTAAGCACCTGGCATCCAGCCAAGGTCAACCCACCACAGTCACCTAGGCAAGTGGACTGCAGTAGGGAAAGGTATCCAGTACCTGAGGGAATTAGCTATGTGAGAGATGATTGTGCTCTTCAATGTCTTCATAAATTACTTGGATGCAGGACTCAAAGGGATACTAAGTAAGTTTGCAGATGAAGCAAAAATGGGAGGAACTGTTGACTCCCTTAAAGGCAGGGAGGCCCTGAAGAGAGACCTCAACAAATTAGAGGACTAGGCAATCACCAGCCATATGAAGTTCAACAAGGGGAAGTGGTGGATTCTGCACCTGGAATGAGGCAACCCAGGATGTACATACAGACTGGGGAATGAGATGCTAGAAAGCAGTGCCACAGAAAGGGACCTGGTGGTCCTGGTTGACGGAAAGCTGAATATGAGTCAGCAGTGCCCTGGCAGCCAGGAGGGCCAACCATGTCCTGGGGTGCATTAGGCAAAGCATCACCAGCCGGTCAAGGGAAGTGATTGTCCTGCTCTACTCTGCACTGGTGTGGCCTCACCTTGAATATTGTGTGCAGTTTTGGTCACCGCAATATAAAAAAGATATTAAGCTATTAGAGAGTGTCCAAAGGAGGGCAATGAAGATGGTGAAGGGCCTTGAGGGGAAACCGTATCAGGAGTGGCTGAGGTCACTTGGTCTGTTCAGCCTGGAAAAGAGGAGACTGAGGGGAGACCTCATTGCAGTCTACAACTTCTTTGTGAGGGGAAGAGGAGGGGCAGGCACTGATCTCTTCTCTGTGGTGACCAGTGACAGGACCCGAGGGAATGGCCTGAAGTTGTGTCAGGGGAGGTTTAGGTTTGATATTAGAAAGATTCTTCCCCCAGAGGGTGGTTGGGCACTGGAACAGGTTCCCCAGGGCAGTGGTCACAGCACCAAGCCTGCCAGAGTTCAAGAAGCATTTGGACGATACTCTCAGGCACATGGTGTGACTCTTGGGGATGGTCTTTTGCAGGGCCAGGAGTTGGACTCGATGATCCTTGTGGGTCCCTTCCAATTCAGCATATTCTATGATTCGATCAGCATGCAGTTGCCCACAGATCCAGATCACATGACCTTTGTGGTGGAAATTTGTAAGGAGCTCACCATAGTTGCATGCCAACCCTCAGGGCAACAATAAGCTGGAGAGATGGCATGCCACCCACGGTGGATGAAGTGACTTGCCAACTCCAGGAATATCAAGACAATATCTCTTCATCCCTCATCTTGGCTGTGGAGAAACTGTCCTGGGAGTTCCAGCAATTCAGAGAGGATATCCGCTACTCCCCACCTGTATGGACCCGTATTGCAACTATTAACAGTAGGCATCCTTTCACTCAAGGAAAAGGATGTAGAAGCTACACACCACAGGGTACCCTCTAGTTTTACCTGCGAGACCACAGAGAAGACATGAGGAAGTGGGATGGAAAAATATACCTCGACCCTAGAGTCTGATGCCTATGGATTTTTGTTTTTTTTAATTTTTGTAGATTTTAGAAGTAGATGTGTAGTGAATGTAGATTTTAATGTAGCTGTATTATATCCCTTACCCTTAGCACAGTAGTTTACACATTTACCCAACCCTGTTTCTCTATTCCATATCACTCCCTCAAAATTCCATTAGCATGTTTAGACTTCCCTCAAGGTATGCCTTCATTCTGTTTAAGAATATCTGCACCCTGGCCTGGACAACAAGATATCACACAGGCAAAGCGACCTTCAAACCCAGAACTTTGGAGGAGCTCCAAGGACCGGACACGCTGTGATGAAGAAGAGGATGTTGAAGAGGGGGTCCCAGAGCCCCCTGCCTCAATTTCCAGAGGGGTGTGCCGAGGGGAGGATCTGGGGGGTGGATAGATCTGGGATTGGATGGGATGATACCTTAAATTATGGAACCCCGTGGACACGAGAGACGTGTCAATATGTATTCCTGTGGGCCTCAGGCCTGAGATTAAAGGACCTACCCTCTTTATCTTATCTCCTACACTAAAATTGATCTGGAGTCCTGTTTTCTGCGGTCTCTTAAGGCAACAGTCACAGGTACATGAATTGCAGGGAAAAACAATCACAAATGGGGGTTCTTCCAGAAAGTTGGTGCTCCAGTCTCCAGTGGGCAGTTTCTCAGGCAGAGTGGAAGGGCTGATCATACTCCTCATCCTAGAGAAATAAATTCTAATCTGTTCCTACAAGAAGTGGCAAATACTATGAGCAGTATTAAAAGGGCCCTGCCTCCAGCCGGGTGGAGAGGAGGGACAAGTGGGTTTACTGGACTGTGTGGATCCGATGGCCTGGCACAGCCCCACAGGAGTACAAGGCTCTAGTAGACATCGGTGCACAGTGTACCCTAATGCCATCAAGCTATGCAGGGGCAGAACCCTTTTTTGTTTCAGGAGTGACAGGGGGATCCCAACAACTGACTGTATTGGAGGTTGAAATTACATTGATGGGAATGAGTGGCAACAGCACCCCATTGGGAGTGGTCCAGAGGCTCCTTGCATCCTTAGCATAGACTGTCTCAGGAGAATCGCCCTACCTGTAGTCTCAGGCAGAAAGCACCATGGGAGACTCAAGGTCGACCTCTAGGTTTTTTGGAGTCAGGGATACAGAGGATCTGAAACCCACTATACTTCATCTAAAAAGAAGGTACTGACAGTTTATGAAGGGGTTTGAGACACTTTGGAAGTGATCGGTACTGAAGCACAGCTCCTCCTGGCACTCCGGTTGCCTGTGCTGGATGTTCGAAGGGAGAGTCTCTACACATCATGCAACAGATGCTATATGGAGTAAGTGGGTTGCCCTGATCACACAATGAGTTTGGGTAGGAAACCCCAGTTTTCCAACAATCTTGGAAGAGATCTTGGACTGACCAGAAGGCAAAGATTTCAGAATGTCACCAGAGGAGGAGGTAAGACATGCTGAAGAGGCCCCACTAAATAATAAATTACTAGGAAGTGAGAAGCATTATGCCTTGCTTACTGATGGATCCTGCCGTCTTGTGGGAAAGCATCGGAGATGGAAAGCAGCTGTATGGAGTCCCCTACAAAAAGTTGCAGAAACTGCTGAAGGAGAAGGTGAATCGAGTCAGTTTTCATAGGTGAAAGCCATCCAGCTGTCTTTAGACATTGCTGAACAAGACATATGGCCAATACTTTATCTCCATACTGATTCATGGATAATGGCAAATGCCATCAGAACAACCAGCAGGTGGATCAGGCTGCTAAGACTGAAGTGGCTCGGGTGGATTTGGATTGGTAACAACATTTGTAGCTTGGTAGGCCCATGAAATCTCGGACCATCAAGGAAGAGATGCAACATATACATGGGCTCATGATCGAGGGGTGGACTTAACCATGGACACTTGCACAGGGTATCCATGAGTGTAAAACGTGTGCTGCAATTAATCAGGTGAAGTGGTTAAAGCCTCTGTGGTATGGGGAATGATGGTCAAAATGTAAATATGGGGAGGCCTGGCAGATTGACTATATCACGCTCCCCCAAACCCATGCTGGCAAGCGCCATGTGCTTATGGTAGTGGAAGCAACCACTGGATGGATGGAAACATATCCTGTGCCCCATGCCACCACCTGGAACACTATCCTGGGCCTTGAAAAGCAAGTCTTATGGGGACACGATACTCTGGAAAGAATTGAGTCAGACAATGGGACTCATTTCTGAAACAGTCTCATAAACACTTGGGCCAAAGAACATGGCACTGAGTGGATGTATCACATTCCCTATGATGCACCAGCCTCTGGGAAAATTGAATGATACAATGGACCATGAAAGGCTACACTGAGAGCAATGGGTGTTGGGACCTTCAAACACTGGGATACACATTTAGCAAAGACCACCTGATTAGTCAACATTAGGGGATCTGCCAATCGGTCTGACCTTGCCCAATCAAAACTGTTACGTATTGTTGAAGGGGATAGAGTTCCTATAGTGCACATTAAAACCACTCTGGGGAAAACAGTCTGGGTTATTCCTGCCTCAGGCAAAGGCAAACCCATCTGTGGGAGTGCTTCTGCTTGAGGACCTGGATGCACTTGGTGGGTAATGCGGGAGGATGGGGAAGTCCGATGTGTACCTCAAGGGGATTTGATTTTGGGTGAGAATAACCAATGAATTAAATTGTATTATGTTAATTACTATATAATTGTCTTGGTTTTTCTACAGCCAGCAGCCACGCCCCATGCAGCCATTCACTCACTGCCCCACCAGCAGGGTCAGAGAGAGAAGAGGAAGGGCAAAAGCTAGAAAACTCATGGGTGGAGATAAAAACAGTTTAATAGTGAAAGTAAAAGCCGTGCACACAAGCAAAGCAAAACAAGGAATTCATTCAGTGCTTCCCATAGGCAGGCAGGTGTTCAGCCATCTCCAGGAGAGCAGGGCCCTGTCACGTGTAATGGTGACTTGGGTAGACAAATGCTATAACTCTGAATATCCCCTGCCTTCCTCCTTTTTCCCTCAGCTTTATATACTTAGCATGATGCCATATGGTATGGAATACCCCTTTGGTCAGTTGAGGTCAGCTGTCCCAGCTGTGTCCCCTCTCAACTCCTTGTGCCCCCCCCCAGCCTACTTGTTATCTGGGTGATACAAGAAGCAGAAAAGGCTTTGGCTCTGTGCAAGCCCTTCTCAGCAATAACAAAAATATCTCTATATTATCAACACCATTTTTAAGCACAAATCCAAAGCACAGCCCCACACCAGCTACTGTGAAGAAAATTAACTCTATGCTAGCCAAAATCAGCATACTTTATGTTATCACTTCTATGGTGACTATATGCACATCACCACTCTGGGTGCCTCATGGCACTTGTCTCTGCCACTCTGGATTAGAAGATCTAAACCTGACTCCCTTTCAATCTCCACCTTAATTAAGAATCAACTTTGATGAAATCAGGTGAGTGCAGCAGTGATGGAGTCAGACCTGACTTCAGCATGCAATAATCCAACACTGCACACCATCTTTCCTGCCTGAAAGACTGTTATGACAGATGGAGCCCAAGGTGTAGCAGGGAGATTGCCGAAACTGAAACCAGTACACCGTTGAAAGCTCAACAAAACAATATTTATTACAATGAAGTAGTCAACAAAACAAGAAGTCGAGAGACAAGAAAGAGAGGGGGAAACAAGCCCCCAAGACAACCCCTCACTTACTCATGTGTTACTTATGAGGTTGTCTTACTGACCCCAGAATGCTTAGAATTCCCCATAGCAGAAGCTGCATCCCCGGAGCATCAGCAGGCTCACAAGATAGCAGGCATCCCTGCAAAGGCAACATTGTCCTCCATGTGATGCTTGAGTCCACTCCCAGCAAGAGCTATCTGCTTTTTATACAATTAACCTATGACATCTACCTGGGCAGGTGTGGCCAGCACCGCCGAGCTAGAGGCCTTCGGTCCCTCCCCTGTTATGTAAGTGGTACCTCTTCTGCACATGCGTGGGTACATTGGAATTTCCCTGCGCCTGTGTGCTACACCTCGGGGGGGTCTTTCCTAAATGAGTCTAGGGGCTTACCACACCATCCTCCTCTTCACTTTCTCCTTCAAATGTCCTTGGAGGGCTGTCGGCCAATAGTCAGATCCCAATTAATTTCAGTTTATACAAGATGCTTCCTTCAAGGACTAAGGTCTCGTTTATCAGTGCTTGTTTTCACATAACTTGTCAGGAAAAGAACAGGTGGCTGGGCCAAAACACAGACCAAAACTAGCAGCATCTAATTAATGTCGCTGTCTGGACGGCCAAAACACAACACAGTCTTCTTCCAGAAGAATAGGACAGGACCTTTATTGCAACAGATCACTGACATTTATAGTCCTTGGTGTAATATACATGTTATATTACCATTGGTGATTCTACATAAACATACATCACAATTGGTTGCCTTGTAGCAAACTCATAATGATTCAGCATCTGCAAACTCATAGTGACTTGGTTCTTGCAGGCTCATGATGACTTTGCAAAAGTTCAGGAAATCCAGCTTTGCAGTTCCAGCTTTGTATCAGGGGTTAATTACGCTAATACTTTTGGTCTGTGTTTGGCCCAGTCACCTGTAAAAGTTTTGTTCTTTCCCTGCCAAGTTATGAAAAAACAAGCACTGATAAACGGGTACTTCGTCCTTGGAGAGAGAGTTTCTTGTATAAACTGTTTAATTAGTGTTCTGTGATTGGTTCATTGTCTGTCAAGGACATTTGAAGGAGAAACCGAAGAGGAGTTGATGAAGTAACGCCCCCAGACTCAATTAGAAAAGACCACCGAAGCATACTGCGCATGTGGAAGGGAAATTCCAAAGTACACACGCATGCGCTGAAGGGATGCACTTGCATAACCAAGGGGGTGGAACTGAGAACCTCTGGCGGGGCGGTGCTGACCACACCTGCCTAGGCAGATGTAATCAGTTAATTGTATAAAAGCAGATAGCTCTTTTTGGAGTGTAGCAAGCTTCTGAAACAGGCGGGTAAGCCCAAAAGAGTTAACTAAGAAACTTGGGCCTACTAACAAGTTACTTACATTCAAAACGATTTGTTCTGTACTGCTAACTGGACCGAAGCTTAACAGAGTGCTAAGGTACATGTAATGGGCCTAGAGGTAATAAATTAGGATTCAGTAAGCTAAAGTAGACATTTGAATAGGAGAAATAGGCCAGGAGCCAGGGCTTTCTCCAAGCTTGAGCGAGCGGGTCAAGAACAATGGAAAGGAAGAAAGGTCGGACTGAGGAAGATGAGAATATGCCCCCTCCCCATGGGATGAAGATGGGATCTCCCCTTAAAATTGGGGATAGAGAGAAACGCCGCCCCAAGCTCCGCCTGAGCTCCACCCATACTCTGCCTGTTATCAATATGTATGAATAGATGCTGTAATCACTTGAATATGCATTTAATCACACCTGAAAGATTGTATAAAACTGCTGATTTTGTGTGAAGCCTTCGAGCAAGTTTTTCCAGCAATAGCTGGCTTGCTCCCAGCGCTGCTAATAAATACCTTTGCTGCTTAAAGATAAAAAGTCTCTGAGCAGTTTCTCAGACCGAATTTTCGGATTCATTTGGCGACCACGGCAGGACACCTTTTCCACCCGGCTGCAGAATCCCTGGGAGAACGGGACCCCCTGGGCGCCCTTGGGAAAGTCTTTTTACCCGAAGGGGCTCCCTTCTTCGGTGGCTTCTTGTGGGGGCTGGACAAGAACACTGCTTATTGATAAAAGGTATTTATATTTGGTTTTTTGGTTTTGTTTATTCTGGATTCTGGTTATTCTGGTTCTGGATTCCCGTAAATCAAAAGATGGGACGCCATCTATAAGGGGATACGGGAGAGGACGCTCTTCCTGGGGAATATCCCCTCTGGTCTGGTATGTTCTGGTTTTATCTGTATTTGGCCTAATAGTGTTTATATCGGGGAAAGAACAAAGCACCTAAGTTTCCTTTGATTGCTCTTTAGTCTGTGTTTTAAGCCGTCTATTATGTACTCTTGGAAAATAGCACTTGTCATAGCAGTGTGTTCGTGTTATATTGCCTTGCTAATTTTGTGTTTTCTTGCTTTGGCAACTCCTGAAGTGTCTGTTCACCCTAAACCAACCATAGAAACATCTTGTTAAACTTGTATGGGGAGTGGGTCTGAAGAATTGACTGTGAATACACCACTAATTGTTTGACAAATGTATCTCTTAAGATAGGGTCATTTACCTGGGATTCTACAGATTGAAGAAGTCTTTCTGCAAACTGTAAAAACGGTTCTTTTAAGCCCTGTTTCACCACTGTATATTTGGTTTTCGGGGCCACTATTTCAGTGATCTGCATAATTGCTCCCATCCCTACTTGTTTAACTTGTTCTAAAATTAATGGACTCCACCGAGCCTGAAGCTGAGGGTTAGCAAACTGCCCAGACCCTGTAAGGACATCAGCTCCATTGCCATATCGAGGATTGGTTTGGGGATATTGTAAGTTTTTGATGCCTTGAGCAGCAGCCATTTTCATCCATGTAGATTGAAAAAAAGAAAATTGAACAGGAGGAAATATAATTTGTGCTATCATTGATATATCAAAAGGAGTCAGTTCATCCAAATTAAGTAGCCATAACAATTGCATCATTGCTGGTGAATTAGCCCCATATTGAGCAGCAGTTCTCTGTAATTCTTGAATAATTTTCCATGAAAATGCTCGATGTTCATCAGGACGCCCTGTTGCTGGGTCTCCTCGTACAACGGGGAATGCAATTAAGGAGGTATCATCCTCCGAGGGAGTTACAGTTAAAGGAGTATCTATAATTTCTGTCAACTCCCAATTTCCTTCCTGCATAGCTTGTTTTCTCATTTGTTGCCAAAATTCTAGAGGATTTCATGGTCGTACAGTAACCTCCGATGGTGGAAAATGCCACTGCTGTGGGGGTTTGCACCGAGCTTCCCCCCCCCAAGTGGAACCAGATCGAGCATTAATGTTAGGGTGCGTATTTGGGAATTTAGAGACCTTATTGCAGTCACTTTCCCTCTCACTGCTATGATTTTCATTATCTGACTCACTGTCAGTGTCTGGGGGCAAGGGAGGGAATGAGGCAGCAACAGGCTGATTGTTTGCTATTTTTCTCATCAGGAGCTGAGGTAACGGATTCTTGAATTAATTCATGAGGCGACTTATAAGTCTGATTTTTTATTGCTGGGACCTTTGGCCTGTACATCCTATCCTGCTCTGAGTTATCTGAGGATTTATTATCAGCAGCTGTTAAACTCGAAGGACATGGCACAGGGGATGAAACAGGAGGAGTAGATGGGAGAGCAATTGCTGCAGCTGCAGTTTCTCCCTGCTCTTGTTGCTGTTTGAAATCTTTTAAAGTCTCATAGAGCAAACACCAGGTAGTTAGTAACTCTGCAGCCCTTTTTTCCCCTTTTGTTGCACCTTCAAATAATAAATCCCCCAACTTCTTCCACACAGACAGACTAAATGCAACTTCAGTTGCTGACTGGAAGCCTTGATCCTTGCTCCATTTTAACATCTTATACAGGAGCAGTTCATCTAGTTTAACTCCTCGTTTTTGCAATACTAGCTTCCACATATTAACAACAGCACTGTCCTCTCTACTCAAAGAGGTTCCCATGTCCCCTGATGGCTCACCTTTCCCAGGTGTCTCAACACGGCCAGCCGATGCAACTATACCGCTGCTTTCTTTGCTTCACCAGGGCTCCGTCCCCACGGCAAACCCCCGTCATCTTCAGCTACCTCCTTCGCAGCTCTTGGCTGTATTCTCTGCAGCTCTCAGCTGTTTTCTCCGTCGATCTCGAGTCCTGTAATATCACGTCGCTGGTCACCAGATGTTGCTGTCAGGACAGCCAAACACGACACAGACTTCTTTCAGAAGAATAGGACAGGACCTTTATTGCAACAGATCACTGACATTTATAGTCCTTGGTGTAACATACATGTTATATTACCATTGGTGATTCTACATAAACATATATCACAATTGGCTGCCTTGTAGCAAACTCATAATGATTCAGCATCTGCAAACTCATAGTGACTTGGCTCTTGCAGGCTTATGATGACTTTGCAAAAGTTCAGGAAATCCAGCTTTGCAGTTCCGGCTTCCTTCTTCTCACTTCCTTCCCTAGCTGTCTCAGGGATACACAGATATCTGTGTTATATCCATTTCACTCAGAGAACTCTGGGACCAGCCAGATTCCTCCATAAATTAAGCATGAATACACAAGGTCATAGAATAATAGAATGTTTTGGGTTGAAAGGGACCTTAAAGATCTAGTTTCAACCCCTCTGCCATGGGCAGGGACATCTTGCACTAGACCAGGTGTCTCAGGGTCCTATCCAGCCTGGCCTTGAATACTTCCACAACTTCTCTGGGCAGCCTGTGCCAGTGCCTCACCACCCTCACAGGGAAGAATTTCTTCCTAATATCTTATTGAAACTCATTCTCTTTCAGTTTAAAGCCATTCCCCCTTGTCCCATTGCATTATGCCCTTGTAAAAAGTCCCTCTCCAGCCTTCTTATAGACTCCCTTCAGGTATTGCAAGGCTGCACTTATGCTACTTTGAAGCCTTCTCTTCTTCAGGCTGAACAATCCCAACTCCCTCAGCCTTTCTTTGTAGGACAGGTGCTCCACTCCCCTAATCATCTTGTTGGCCTCCTCTGGACTTGTTCCAACAGGTCAATGTCCTTCCTCTGCTGAGGACCCCAGAGATGGATGCAGTACTCCAGGTGGGAAGTGGACTAAATGAACTCAGACTTTTATAGGTATTGTCCATAGACTAAGGGCAATATCTGTGTGTATATCTCTCAAAAGACAGGAAAGGTGTTGGTGTAGTGGAAAGTGTGGGACCTGGCATGATGTAAATGGTATGGAATAAGGGGTGGATACTCTGTTTTGGCTGGGATAGAGTTAATTTTCTTCCTATTAGCTGGTACAGTGCTGTGGTTTGGATTCAGTATAACATTGGTAATACAGTGATGTTTTGGCTGTTGCTGAGCAGTGCTTACGATGAGTCAAGGGCTTTTCAGTGTCTCATGCCCTGCCAGTGAGGAGGTGCACAAGGAGCTGGGAGGGAGCATAGCTGGGACAGCTCACCTGGACTGGCCAAAGGGAAATTCCATACCATGCTCGGCATGTAAACTGGGGGTAGTTTGCTGGGATTGCTGCTGGGGGATAGGCTGGTCATTGGTCAGCAGGTGGTGAGCCACTGTATTATGCATCACTTGTTTTTCTTGTGTTTTATTTATTATAATTATTATCATTAGTATATTCTGTTATTTTTATTATAATAAGTATTGTTATATTTTACTTTCTTTCAGTTAATAAACTGTTCTTGTCTCAGCCTATGACATTTTTTTTCTTTTTCGATTCTCTTCCCCATCCCATCAGGGATGCAGGAGAGAGCGAGAAAGCAGCTGCATGGTACTTAGATGCCATCTAAGGTTAAACCACAACAATATCTTTTCTCTTTCATCACACAGTTCAGTTATTCATTTGTGCTGGTTTAAAAGTTAACCAGCAAGGGAAAATGAACTCAATTCAAAAGAGAGATTTATAAGTCAGAATAACAATTTATTAAAATAATGCAATAAGTACAATTAT
>NW_020925358.1:568665-648021 GCF_003984885.1 Neopelma chrysocephalum | reverse complement strand
GTATGAACAAAAGTGGTGTACCTTGGCCCATCCCCGAGTCCAAAGCAAAGGGAGAGGGAATAAACCTGCTGGTGGGAGAGCTGCTGCAGTCTGGTCAGAAGTGGTGATTGCAGCCCAGTTGAGGGTGGTGGTCTCAGTCTGGTTGAAGGCGGTGGTCTGCAGTCTTCCTCTGGATCCCACGAGAGGTGGCAAGGTTCTGAAACTCCCAGTTATATACTCTCCAGTTCAGGCGGGAGTGCTCAGTCCCTCCCTCAGAGTAGGGAATTCCATAAAAGGGCATGCGGATGCTCAGTCCCTCCTCCATAAAAGGGTATCAGAGCAGGGAATTCCATAAAAGGGTATCAGAGCGGGGAATTCCATAAAAGGGTACAGGAACATCTTCCCACCTTGCAGGTCTCTACTGACAAAGTTTTTGGGAAATGGCATGGAAGGCTATAGAATACACAGTTTTGGGTTACACCCATCCAGTGATGAATTGGTCCCAGCCGTTCTAACCAGGACATCATTATTTTATCTTTTTTTCTACACTTCTATCCTCTTCAATGTTTCTTTAAGTGTCATGTTTGTGTTCTTCATCTCTCTGATGTCGTTCTACTACTTCCTGGTTCCCTCTGTTAGATCAGACTTCCTCCATTTGTATCCTGACAAAAATAATGCTTTTTATTCTTTAAAAAAAGTTTTCTTTGTACCTCAGACTTGTTTCTTAGTGTTGCTTTATTGATTTCCTTCAGTTTTAGCATAGAGTATTTTACCTCCTTCAGTTGTTTGTTGGGGTGAGCAATGTTGGTAGAAAGGTGTGCATGTGTGTGTGCATGCAGATGAAACTTTCTGAGCTAAATTATGTGCTAGTGTCGCAAAATGTGTAATATGTGAAATTTTTCATAAGAAAGGATGTTCTTTGATGTTTGATCTTTGTAACTTTCAAGCTTAATCCACAAGAAGGGAGATTTATTTGGTGAAACAGAGAGCAGCTAAAAAGCTCCAAGTGATGTCCATGTGTTAGAAAAACAAATTACTTTTGGGTAGAATTGCCTTGTTAATCTTTAGGGCTGGACATGCTTCAATGATCTCAGACATAGGGGGAGGTTAACAAAGCTTGGGGAGAAGGATGTACCACTGATAGTGGGCACAAAGAATGCAGGATTTATGGGCCACAAGGATGTTTGGCAGAACTCCCAAAATAGGGAAGAAACTAATAAACTCAACTCAGCAACTGTGCTGAAATCAGTTCCAACTGGAAAAAGGTAATTTCGGCAGGGAGAGATCACAACCACTGACTCATGGACTACCAACCCAAGAAACCCACTGACCCAAAAGAAGAGAAAGACTGAGCATGCAGGCTAATTTGCATGAGAAGCAAGAGAATAATTAACCAGTAGAAGATAGAATACTAAATAATAAGAGAACTATGTAACTTGTAGCCAATAAACACTAATTCCTTTGTTTGCTAAAATGCATAAATAGTTAAAAGTTTTGATAGTTGGCATGCTTGATTTGTGGAAACCTCCACCTTGCACCCTGCAAAAAATAAACGTCTCCTTTCTAAACTACACTCTGTGTCTGTGTTTAGAGAGCTCCTAAAACTGGCAACACTAGAATGTCTTTCCCTCTAAGTCCATTAATAACTGCTTTTTTAACAACTGTTCTGCTGTAGTTTAGTCAGACAACATACATTTCAACTTATGGAAGATGATTTGTTGTTCCCTGCTAAACTGTCCCTTGTAGTTTTAAATTTTCTCATTTTGTCCTACTATAAGTTTTTGTTAAGTATGGTAGTCTTGTAATTTAAAAATACAGATGCTCAGTAATGCATCACCACACTTGGTAGTTTAAGATAGTTCATTTTTATGGAACTGAGGTGCTCAGAGTGTGGATCTGAAGTCAACTTTCCCAAGATCTGGGTTGGATTTCTGGATTGAATCTTTTCTTCTTATTTTCTGTTTCTTCCCCAGTTCTAACCCAATTTAGGGCATAAGAAGCCTAAAAATTTGTTATTTTATGGACTTGTAAACTATGGACTCTGTAAACTTGCAAAATTACATGCATTTCAACATGTGGGAGATTTTGTTTCTTAGCCAGGCCTGTATTGTGTTAGTGTTCTCTTGAAGTTATTCTCTACTTTATCTTGAGTTACATGGAAGACATTCCAGTGCATTTCTCTGGATTATATGCTCATAAATAATAACCCCTCTGTATATGGTCATATCTAGACAGAAGTTGATACTCTGATGCCGAGAGTAGCCTGCACTGTGACAAGCAGAGTACAGGCAGAGTGGGAACATATCAAACACAACACTGTGTATGGGAACCGTACAAGTTCTGTGTCATGTGAACTTCTTGTCTACCTGTGGAAAACAAGGTGGGATTTGTTGTGAAGTTGAATCAGTATAGACAAAAAATCTCAGACTGACCAAGGGACAGTGGAACAAGCATGTTGAGTAAAAGTTGACAAAGATTTGATTATTGACATCAAGGTTTGTGTTTCAGATGCTTTTGCCTTGCTGTTTGCAAGAGTTAAAGGTGTGGGTTCAAGTCCCCACCATCTGGATAAAAGGTGTGGGTTCCAGTCCCCACTGTCTGGTTAAAAGGTGCAGGTTCAAGTCCCTACCGTCTGGTTTGCCCATGTATTAGACAGACACAGGTGCAACTTACTCAGTTCTTAACACAATAGAAGGAGAATTAAGGAATGACACTGTAAAGGTTATTGGTGTGATGGGGGTTAAATTGGGAAAACAACGGGTAATTCATCAGTTTCTTTATTTGCCAAACTCCCCTAAACCTTTGCTAGGAAGAGATTTATTGGAAAACTTGAGGCAGAAATTAAATTTAAAAATGAGGATATTAAAATTGTAATTCCTGAAACTAAATATGTCAAAGCAGCAGCTCTTCTTGTACAGGAAATAACTCCAGTTAGCAGCAACATCCAGACTGAAGTTGAAGATGCAGTTGTTCCTATCGTGCGGGTCAGTGGAATTCCAGGAAAATCAAAAAGGGCAGAATCTGTAAGAATCACCCTTAAGCCAGGAGCTATACCGGTAAGGCAAAACCAGTATCCTTTAAAATTAGAAAGTCAAGTTGGATTGGTTCTATTAATAGACAAATTTGCTAAGCATAGTTTGCTGGAAGAATGTGAATCCAAGTACCCGTAAAAAAAGCAAATGGGAAAGATTATTGATTAGTACAGGACCTGAGAGAACCCCCTTAAATGATAACCTAGAAGAGTTTACAGTATTAGATTTCAAAGATGCCTTTTTCTGCATCCCCTTGAGCAAGATGTTGCCTAAAAGAAAACTCAGGGAGAAAAGAGCTCCGGGGCAACTTAATTTTGGAGGTAAGGTGAGGGAAGGTTTAATGATGCCTCTCAGGCAATGGGGTTATAAGTTACACGCGCCCTGCTCCCAACCCAGTGTTACAATTTTATAATAATGTCCATCCAATCCCTGAGTTGTCCACCCTCCGGCCTTTGGCCCATTCCACCCCCCGATCCGCCCCTCGGGAATTGGGTCTGGGGTCATTTTGGGACCACTCCTTCATCATCTTCTTCTTCTTCAGAGCACACAGTGCACACAGAGCACGCAGTCCTTGGTTATATCTTGCAGTTCAGGCTAGGGAGCAGATGTTCTTAAACAGTAGAAGGCCTACCTTGGAAAGAAGATTAAATATGCTAAATGGAATTTAAGGGGGAATTGATATGGGGAACATGGAATGGGGTAAGAGGGTTGGGGATATGTGAAGCTACTGTGCTAAAGGGTGAGGGAATAAATGCAGCTGTTTCTAAAATCTACATTTACTATATAACTACTTCTAAAGCCTATAAAAATTAAAAAATCAAAAACTCCACAGCAACAAAGAAAAGTCAAGAAATCTTTGCTTGTGAATGAGAAAATCCAGAAACCGGGAAGGAAAGAAAAGAAGCCACCTGTCTCCTCCCTGAGCCACAAACAGCTCATGAACTGTGTGCCTTCCTGGGAATGGCAGGATGGTGTCGACTCTGGATTGCTAACTACGGACTTTTGATAAGACTGTTATATAAACTTTTAAAAACAGCCTGTAAGAATTTCCTCACTTGGACAGACAGTGCAAGAGCAGCCTTTAAGGGGCTAAAGCATTTCCTGATGAGAGCCCTGGCTCTGGGTCTGCCAGATCTCTCAAAACCATTTGAACTGTTTACCTATGAAAGGCAGAATGTTGCTCTGGAAGTGCTTGCACAATTTCTAGGGGATCAGCCGAAAACCCTGACTGGGAACTGTACACCGATGGAAGCAGTTTTGTTTGGGAGGGAAAACAAATTACAAGGTGTGCAGTGACCACCCCCGACAAGGTCCTTCTCCGCTCAGAAAGCAGAACTAATTATTCTTACAAGAGCTCTGGACTTAAGGAAAAAGAGTAAACACTTGGCATTGAAAACTTTCCCTGAAATTGGAAACCATTTCGCTGACAAATCTGCAAAAGAGGCAGCAGAAAAAGGCATTCTGGCTTTAGTCCCAGAAAAGGAGGTAGTGCTACCTAAAATTGCCCCAAAGTATGATAAAAAAAGAAAAAAAGGGACTTTCAGTTAATTGAATCCCGCAAAGCTAACTTTCTGGGCTGTTACCCCTACAGGGTAGGTGATAATCCCATCTACAATTATGGGAAAAATAGTTAAAAGAGACCATGAAATAACCCAAACACTAGCAATAAAATAACTGTATGAGTCACAAAAGCTGGAAATCTTCCTGGAGACTACTGGCAAATAGACTTTACTGAGCTACCCTGGAAAGAAGGTCTTTCCTTGTCACACCAATAAAGCAAGAGAAGTAGTGAAAGTTCTCTAAAACCACATTATTCCCACGTTCAGAATTCCTCTAAGAATGTCATCAGATAATCTCATTTTATTGCAGCAGTGGTACACGAGATAAGTAAAATTTGTCAGAAAACCTCGATGACGTGGGTGCAGGCCCTACCTATCACATTGCTGAGAATTCAGGTTCAACCTAGGAGAAGAGATAATTTAAGCCCTTATGAACAAACGTAGGGATTTATATTACAGGAAGAGTGCTGCAAGGCATTCTGGGACTCGTAGTCCTTCAGGACTCTGTTGCACATGATCAATGAAGTGCTTGAATGTTATTGGTTGTTGAAGTCACACGTTATGACATATCACAGTTCAAATTGTCTGTATAAACTCCTGTTCGTTCTTAATAAAGCTGATTCAGTTATACACACTCACGTGTAACCTGGGTCCATGCCAAAACAAATGCTATAAATGGCTGCCCGAACTGGGACTTTCAACAGGCGTCGGTAACCAGAGGCTACAGGCCTTGGGACGCTTTGCCGTAGCATCCATCCTGATAGAATTCAAAGGAAAAAGGAAGAGCTCTTCAACACATCACGCGCATCAGTTACTTCTGCAAAGATAGGACAAAAAGGAAAAAGGACTAAAAAGGAAAAAAAGAAGAAAACCCGGCTTCAGCAAACTGAGGTAACCTATTGGGATGGCAGGGGGGTTTCCCCAAAAAGGGAGGTTTTCCCAAAAAATGGAAGAAAAAGCTGAAGCCATTCGCGAATTTTTAAAAACGCAGAAAAAAGATGTAATGGGAACTAAACTGCTAGCGCTTTTAATATATATTGCCGTAGTTATACCGATATTCCTGCCGGTCAGGACTCTTAATGTGACTGCTTGGCAAAATACCAGCGATAGACTTTATAAAAGAGAGACTTTTGGAGATTTAAATGCAATTAAGACCCTGGCCACGTGGAACAAACTAATGAACGCCTTAAAAATTTGCAGCAGAAAAGCAGCTCGAGCCGCAGCTGTGAGCCCTGTTCCTCCTGCAGCCCCTGCCCCCCCCCCCTTGGGTTTTCCCAGAGACGTTGCACGAAAATGGGGGTGCGGGAAGTCCCTCACGGCGGAGAGAGGAAGGGGGGAGGGAGGGAGACCGTGGGCAGATTGGAGCAGCGCTATTCTCCCGCTGCCAACAAAGGGAGGAAGATAGCATGCGGCCGCCGCTCCCCGCAGGGGGGTTTGCCCGGTGCTGCGCGGCGCGGGGGTAGAAGATGCCACGCCGCTTTCTCACCTGTGCGCAGTTTGCGAGGAGCCGGACCACACAGCTAAAATGGAGCTTCCCTTTCCACTGCCACCGATGGCGCAATCAGCACGCGGCAGACATGTGGCAGAGACATGGGCGCGGCGTGTTGTCCCGGCCGCATGGCAGGGGGGAGCTCATCTCTTCCGGGCCCCGGCGGCTGTTGCCATGTAAACCAAGATGGCGGTGGGGGCGCGTGTCTTGCTTCACTGCGGATGTCCCCTCGCGGTGCCACCCGCACCGCGCTAAAGAACAGCAGGCACAGCGGGGCGGGAGCCAAGCCCCCAGCGTCGCGGACTTGCCCCTGCCGGGTGTGCCTGCCCCGTGCCGCGCCGGGTTGGAAATTCCGGCGCGCCGAGGGGGGTGGGCCCGGCCCGGCGCGGCGGACCCACCTGCTTAGCCCCGGCGCGGCACGACTGCCCCGGGGCCGCGGAGGCGGGGCCCGGCCCGGGGCCGGAGCGGCTGCGGCAGCGGCTGCGCGGGGCGGGGGCTGCGCCGGGGCACCCCGGGGTGCAGAGCCAGGGTCCCGGGGCGCGGCTCTGCGCGGCCCTCCATGCAGCCCGGGGGGTCGCTTGGCTCTGCGGGCTAGCCGGTCGCTCGGCGCCGGCCCTGCTCCCGCCCCCCCGTGCTCACAACGGGACACGGAGACACAGCCCGACGCAGCCCGGACCGGCGGCCACCGGCAACAGCACCGACTTCGGCAGGGGCGGGGGTGGGGCGCGCCTGGACCCGGGCCAGCTGCCGCCAGCAGCGGCAACAGCAGCAACAGCAACGCCCGAGTCTCCCCTCAAGTCAGAGAACTTATACAACGTTTCCATCAGCGGGGCTGAGCAAGGGCTTTCCCGGTGGGGCGGGCACAGGGCCCCGCCGCGGCTCCACCCCACGCCAGCTAGAATTCCCAGGCGCACAGCTCCCAGTGCATTCCAAACCCTGCAAAACAAGATAGTAGCCAACAATACTCACAGCCTGCAACCAGCCAGTGCTCTTAAAGGAACAACATCTACCAACAGCCTACTGCAAAGACTGAGCTGCAACCTACAGGACATTGGGACAAAAGCATACACCCTTCCTGCCAGCATAACTGCTCCTAAACCAGCTGTGCAGAACTCGGCTGTGAAAGATCCCACAGCCCTGCAGAACCTCAGCAACATCGTCCAGACCATCCACCGACTGCTGACCAATAGAGAACTGGCCAAACTGGCCAGCAGCCTGCCAAGACTGGCCCAGATCTCCAACCAAGCAGCAGACCTGAAGCATCCATAAGCACCACTGCAACCCTGCAGAAACAGCCCAACATCTGCAAGAGACAACCCCCTTCAATGGACCTTTCTGTAACACAGTTATATCACCACAATCTCATAACAACTACTATAATAGTATGACAAAACCTCAACATCCCTTTTACAAATAGCCATTCTTTGCCCCATATCTTGACAAGCTATTGTCAAGAGACCACACAACACATTAAGAAAATTATTACATAAACAAAAAAGGGGGGGAAAGATATAGATCTCTATGTATGTAAACTTACATTAACTCTTCCTTAAAACAGGAACAATCACGTGTAACCTGGGTCCATGCCAAAACAAATGCTATAAACTAATGTATGGTGGACCTTATCAAACTCCCCATATTCCAGGAGATATACATATTAAAGGAAAAATTGATCTTCATAGTTATTTGATAGCTTTAGGATCTACTCTGCAGAAAGTTCATAGATTCGTGGTGACATCTTGACTGGTGGGATTGGACACCCAGCTCATCCGTTCCTGCCTGGCGATTGGGTCTATGTCAAGTTGTGCGACTCCAAGCCCCTACAAGCGAAGTGGAAAGGACCTTTCTAGGTTTTGCTGACCACATTTACAGCAGTTAAAGTTGCAGAAAAGGACCTTGGATACATTATTCTCGAGTTAAGAAAGCTCCATTTGAATGGGAATCCGAACAGACCGAACCATTAAATTTATCATCTGCATTTGTATATTAGCTTGTATTATGATCCAATGCTGTAGCTGTTGTAGTTGCTTATAGTTTAAAGTCTGCTTTAAATAATGAGACGTTGGTCCTAATGGCCAAGTCTCAAGACAAAGGGGGGAATGATGTCAGGGTTTAGAGATGTAACGAGAACTAAGTTTTTGCAGCAGAATGTCCCATAGAAAATTACTATGCCTCAATTTAAAGAAATCAGCCAAGCAAGGTGAGGAAACAATGAAAAAGGGCACTGAAGCAGCCAAGCAGGCAATGCCGGGTTGATGTATAACCAGGAGTATTGTCTTAAAGAAGTTCATAAGGCAGTCACTCAGAACTTTGGGGGCTCCAGACACAGACGACCACCAGAGACCCTCGGTGAAGTCCCTCAGAGACCTTATAAGGATATGTATATATGCTAATAAGTGTTGGGAAATGTCATAAATATGTAACAGGAATGTGGGGAACAAAAATGAATAATCATGTAATGCAGACATATAAGCTGTGACTGAGATGTCACTGTGTGCACTTTAGCGAACTGATTCGTGGGACACCTGGCATGCTGTGATCATCTAGCACGTCATTATAAAGAATGCCTGCCTGCTAAAACTGACAAATTGAGTCTTAGAGGTTTCTTTTAAGTGCCAATTTTAGGCAACACGTTTGCAATATAATTTAATTAATCTAAATAAGATGCTTTTCTCTAATAGTAATCTAGTGGATGGTACATCAGCTTCAGATGGAGAATATGAATAAAGTTCCTAGTAAGTATGAAATCTGAATGTATTTGGAAATGCCTCCAGAGCTCTTCTTCATGAAGGTTTTATTATTCTATCTTCTTGTCTTCTGAATCTTGCAGCTAGTGGCTTCACTTTCAAACTACCTGATGACAGATGAGCTAAATTATTTTAGGCTTCTTTTTTGTAACTTGGGGATTTTCTCTTTTATAATTCTGTGCTCTAGTGTAGGAAGCTCTTCTCTGAGGAAAGGTGTTAGTAATTTGCTCTTTCTTGAATAATATTGCAAAGAATACTGTTTGGTTTCATGTTGTCACTACTCAGTCCCCTTTCTGACCTCTTGCAGGCTTTCTTTTCAAGGTTTCTTTAGGTGATATAAGTGCACCAGATGAACCAACATCTTTCCTCTCTTAGCGTATGGTTCTAATTAAGTAACCATTTTTTCCCCTAGAGGCTAACTGGGATGGTGTATGTGACCAGAGTTCAAGATTTTGATCTCCTGTTTCCTTCATTGCTAGAATATTTTTGATTAAAAAAACGTGTGTTATTTCAGTGTGTGTATTGCCTGCTTACTATAATTGCTGCCAGGAGGATCTTGTGCTCTTAATCAGGAAAAAGTATTCACTTGAGAACTGAAGAGAGAGAGCACATAGCAAAGATGGTGCCAAAACGTTTATTTATAGAAGTTGTATATAAATTTTTACAGTTAAATGCTATGTTGAACTACTACAGGTCTTGGTGTTGCTGTTTTGGCGCTGGGCACTCTATTCCTTAGCTCTTAAACTGACTTCAGTTACTTTCTGATGGTTATGTCTGTGATTTGTACTGAAAACAAATTCCTGATTTGAAGAGCATGCATAGATTCTTGGTTGAGCTTTGCAAGAGTTGTTTGGGATACAAAAGAAAACCTTTCTGTAGGGGGCTTTTCAGTGACTGTTTTGTGTTTGCCAAAGTTTAAATGCCTTCTTTTTAAAGAAGGGCTTAATCAAGGAAGGTGCTTTATAGACAGATGAATTAATGGATTAATGTGTTGCTTATGCAAGATTTCATGGCATGGATTGGTAAAGTATAAGAAGTCTCAGAAACAGAGAGTTTGCCTTGATGTACAAATCATTCTGTTTTTCGTGTTCACATGAGAGTCATAATAATTAGGTGTAAAGTAAGATAACATGCAGGTACTCCCAAAACGCCAGGCAATGGAAGGATTGTAGGAAAATTTATTTCCAAGTTGAGAACGCTAGACTTAAAGAACATTAATCCTAACAGCGTTTCAAACACCGGGCCTGACAAAGGCACACCTCTGTTCTTCTCAGGGCTTGTATCATCGCTGGCCCCCCCACAGTGGAGGCCCTCAAACATATCTGTGAATGCTTATCTCTTCCTCATACCAGAGAGTGCTTCTCTGGAATGCAAGAGGAGGAAACATCTAAAACTGTCTTTGACAAAGATGCTTCTAGGCAGGAAAAGCTTTCTTAAGCAGAAAGCTCTAATCTCCTCTCCATAAATCTTCCGGAAGGGTATTCTATTCTTACAATAGGGCTTAAAGAAGTGAGAGTCTTCTACTTCATCCCTGGTTCAGAAGCAGGATGTGCTATGGCCAGACTGATTCTCTAAAAAACCCTATCAGATTCTATTATCTCCTCTGGTAACCTCTTCCTGAACTTGACTGGCTGTATTCTTGAACATAGTTTACAATTTTTCTAATATCTAACCTGTTAATCTCTCCTGCTTGTGTGCCGGCTTTTGCTTTCCCTATTAAATTGTCTATATCTCAACCCACAAGTTCTCTCACTTTTACTCTTCTGATTCTCTCCCCCATCCCACTGGGGGAAGTGAGCGAGTGGCTGTGTGGTGCTTGGCTGCTGGCTGGGGTTAAACCATGACAGTCCTTTTTGATGCCCAACGTGAGGCTCAAAGGGTTTGATTGGAATATCCCTTTGGTCAGTTGGGGTCACCTGTCCTGACTGTCTCCTCCCAACCTCCCATGCACCATCAGCTTCCTTGCCAGCATGGCAGTACAAGAATCAGAAAAGGCCTTGTCTCTGTGTAAGCAACTGTTCAGCAATAACAAAAACATCTCTATATTATCAACCCTGTGTTCAGCATAAATCCAAAACACAGCCCTATACCAGACACTGGGAAGAAAATTAACTCTACCCCAGCCAAAAGCAGTACACCAAGAGAAAGGTTTCTATTAAAGAACAAGTAGCTGCATATTTTGAAGGCCATGTTGAGTTAGATGGTCCTCAAAATTCTAAATTATTCTTGGATTCAGCTTTCAGTAAAGCTGTGTTGGTCTCTAATTAAGTTGAGAGGTGGCAGTCAAAAAGGTTGTTAGATAATTCAGGTAATAAAATGGATATTTTATCACGTATGAAACAGATAGCTCTTGGATACTTACAAGTTAAACTTCTTTTTGTTGATCTTATTGTAAACCAGGAAATTGATGTCATATGCAGGTTCTGACTGTGGTAGGAAAATTTTCAGCTACACATCATGGGCATATGTAAGTGGTTTTCTGATGAATGATTTGGCATTAATCTTTAAAATCATGCTCCAGCTGTTACTTGATCTTCAGACAGTTCTCAGTCTTTCATAAATTATTGCAATGTTAACATAAAGTTAGTGTATTGGGTCTGGCTGAGCTGGAGTTCATTTCCCCATACCAGCACTCACAGTGCTGTGCTTTGCATTGGTAGCTAGAAGGGTGTCGATAACACACCAGTGTTTTGGCTACTGCTGAGCACAGCATCAACACTGTAACATTCCTTCCTTAGTGGAGGGCAAGATCCTGGGAGGGGACTCAAGTAAGCCAGCTGACCCAACCTGACCAAAGGGTTATTCCATACCATATGACGTCAGCTCAGATATAAAAGCAAAGGAAAGGAGGAGGAGGGGAGTGTAATTCATTATTAACGTTTGCCTCCCAGAGAAAATGCTACACATGCTGAAGCCCTGCTTCCTGGGCAGTGGTCAGACATCATGTGCTGATGGGAAGTAGAGAATAAAATCTTTTTTTTCCTCTTTGCTTCTGCATGCACAACCTTTGCTTATGCTTTAGTAAACTGCCTTATCACAACCTGTTTTCCATCTTATTTTCTCTCCCCTGTCTATCTGAGAAGGGGGAATGACAGAGTGGCTTGGTGCTTGGTGGGCACCTGGCATCCAGCAAAGATCAACCCACCATAGTCCTTTTTCACAGAATCACACAGAATCAACTAGGTTGGAAAAGACCTCTTAGATCATCGAGTCCAACCTATGACCCAACACCACCTTGTCACTAGACCATGGCACTAAGTGCCACATCCAGTCTTATCTTAAAAACCTCCAGGGATGGTGAATCCACCACCTCCCTGGGCAGCCCATTCCAATGTCTGATCACTCTCTCTGTAAAGAATTTCTTCCTAATGTCTAACCTAAACCTCCCCTGGCAGAGCTTAAGACTGTGCCCTCTTGTCCTACTGCTGGTTGACTGACCCCCACCTCGCTACAACCTCCTTTCAGGTAGTTGTAGAGAGCAACAAGGTCTCCCCTGAGCCTCCTCTTCTCCAGGCTAAACAACCCCAGCTCCCTCAGCTGCTCCTCATAGGGCCTGTGCTCCAGTCCCTTCACCAGCCTCATTGCCCTTCTTTGGACATGTTCCAGCACCTCAATATCCTTCCTGAACTGAGGGGCCCAGAACTGGACACAGTACTCAAGGTGGGGCCTAACTAGTGCTGAGTACAGGGGCAGAATCACTTCCCTGGTCCTGCTGGCCACACTATTCCTGATACAGGCCAGGATGCCACTGGCCTTCTTGGCCACCTGGGCACACTGCTGGCTCATGTTCAGCTTCTTGTCAATCAGAACCCCCAGGTCCCTTTCTGCCTGGCCACTCTTCAGCCACTCTGTCCCCAGCCTGTAGCGCGGCATGGGGTTGTTGTGTCCAAAGTGCAGGACCCAGCACTTGGTCTTGTTAAACATCATACCACTGGATTCAGCCCATCTATCCATCCTGTCCAGGTCCCTCTGCAGAGCCCTCCTACCCTCCAGCAGATCGACACTCCCCCCCAGCTTGGTGTCATCTGCAAATTTGCTGATGGTGGACTCAATCCCCTCATCCAGATCATCAATAAAGATATTAAACAGGACTGAGTCCAACACTGATCCCTGGGGGACACCACTAGTGACCGGATGCCAACTGGATGCAGCACTGTTCACCACCACTCTCTGGGCCCTGCCATCCATCCAGTTCCTAACCCAGCATGGAGTGCCCCTGTCCAAGCCGTGGGCTGCCAGCTTTTTCAGGAGTATGCTATGGGAGATGGTGTCAAAGACTGCTGAAGTCCAGGTAGACACATCCACAGCCTTCCCCCATCCACCAAACAGGTCACCTGATCATAAAATGAGATCAGGTTGGTCAGACAGGACCTGACCTTCCTAAACCCGTGCTGGCTGGGTCTGATCCCCTGTCCATCCTGTAGGTGCCGTGTGATCACACTTAGGATGATCTGTTCCATAACCTTGCCAGGCACTGAGGTCAGGCTGAGAGGCCTGTAGTTTCCCAGGTCTTCTTTCTGGCCCTTCTTGTGGATGGGCATCACATTCACCAACTTCCAGTCATCTGGGATCTCCCCGGTGGTCCAGGACTGTTGATAAGTGATGGAGAATGGCTTGTCAAGCTCTTCCACCAGCTCCCTCATCACCCTAGGATGGATCCCATCTGGTCCCATAGACTTTGAGCATCTAAGTGGCTCAGCAGGTCACTAACCTCTTCCTCCTGGATTACAGGGGGGCTATTCAGCTCCCTGTCCCTGTCTACCAGCTCAGGAGGCCAGTTGTCCTGGCTTGTTGTTGAAAACTGAGGCAAAGAAGGTGTTAAGTACCTCAGCCTTTTCCTTGTCTTTGGTGACTATGTTCCCTTCCATGTCCAACAAAGAATGGAGGTTTTCCTTGCCCCTCCTTTTGCTATTGATGTCTTTATAAAAACACTTTTTGTTATCTGTCCTAGTTAGAGCAGCCAGGACTGTGTATTCTACACCCTCTGTGTCATTTCCCAGGAACTGTTAACAATAGACCATTTGCAGCAGCTGCCCAGAGCACACCTGACCCCTCAGGCTATACGCTGGCTGTTAAGAAGCCTGGGAGATAGGAGGATGTTCCTATCCTCACACCAATGACTCAGGTGTGATAACTCCCCTCCAGGGAGTCATTAGCACCTCCACACCCAGCCTGAGGGGTCATGTCTGCTAATGGGCCATCAAGGATTCAAAAAATATCTCATGACTCACAATCACCCATTGTGGAACTCCCCGCCCTGGGGGAGATACTGGGCATTCCCACTCAAACCTGAGTGTATATAATCTTGGGGTCTTGGGACTTTGGGGCCCCACTCATCAGATCCAGAGGAGGACCAGAACCTCGACCGGACTGCAACCACCACTCTCGACCGGACTGCGACCAGCACTCTCACCAACAGGTTTTTCCTCTCCTTTTACTTTGGACTCAGGGGAACCACATGGGGCTCAGCACGGGGGCTAATGAATACCATTCTGTTCGTGCCCCAGGGTGCTGGGTTATACATCTGGGTTTTGTGGATTAAAACCAATTGTTTGCCCATATAATTGTATTTATTGTATTACTGTTATTAAATTGTAACTCTGATTTATAATCTCTTTTGAGTTGGGTTCATTTCTCCTGCCAGTATACCTTTAAACCAGCACAGTTATCCTTGACAGAAGTGGCCAGATTAAGTTCAAATACTGCTTTTGCCTTTCTAATTTTCTTTCTACGTGACCTAACTACATTCCTAAACTCTTCATGAGTTGCCTGCCCTTTTTTCCAAAGGCGATAAACTCTCTTTTTTCCCCTAAATTCCTGTAAAATCTCCCTGTTCAACCAGGCCGGTCATCTTCCCCACTGGCTTGCCTTTCAGCACATAGGGACAGCCTACTCTTGCACCTTCAAGATTTCTTTCTTGAAGTATGTCCATCCTTCCTGGACCCCTTTGTTTTTAAGGGCTGTTTTCCATGGTACTCTCTGAACCAGCCTCCTGAATAGGCCAAAGTCTGCCCTCCGGAAGTCCAGGGTAGAGGTTTTGTTGACACCCTTCCTTACTTCAGTGAGTATTGAAAACTCTATCATTTCATGGTCACTGTACCCCAGATGACCTCCAACCACCACATCTCCCACCAGCCCTTCTCTGTTTGTAAACAGCAGGTCTAATGGGGCCCCAGCCCTGGTAGGTTCATTTATCAGCTGCAACAGGAAATTATCCTCCATACACTCTGGAAATATCCTAGACTGCCTCTTCTCCGCTGTGTTGAGTTCCCAGCAGACATCCGGCAGGTTAAAGTCACCTACAAGAACAAGGGCTGGCGATTTTGAAACCTCTGCCAGCTGCTTGTAGAATAATTCATCACCCTCATCATCCTGGTTGAGTGATCTGTAACAGACTCCCACCAGGATGTCAGCCTTGTTGGCCTTCCCTCTGATTCTGGCCCATAAGTACTCAACATCATCGTTACTGAGTTCAAGTTCTACAGAGTCAAGAGACTAACCTATAGAGCCGCTCCTCCACCTCTCCTACCTCACCTATCTCTTCTGAAGAGCCTGTAGCCACCCATGGCAGCACTCCAGTCATGTGAGTCATCCCACCATGTTTCCATGATGGCGACTATGTCATAGCTTTCCTGCTGCACGATGGCTTCCAGCTCCTCTTCCTTGTTTTCCGTACTGCGTGCATTAATTTACATGCATTTCAGCTGGGCTGCTGATATCAGTCCTAACCCTGGCTTTCCACCCTTAGGCTCCTCTCTGGAGAGCCTGGTTTCAACCCCTTCCCCCTTCAAACCTAGTTTAAAGCCCTCCTGATCAGCCCTGCCAACTTATATGCTAGGGTTCTTTTGCCCTTGCTAGATAGATGAAGCCCATCCGACTCTAGCAGGCTTGGTACCATAAAAAATGCCCCATTTGGTGCCCAACGTGCAGCAAGACAAAGGCATATATATATATATATATTGCATACTATAGTAATAGTAGTTATCGAGTAGCAAGCTCCTGTGTGGGACATGGAGTTTGTCAGCTGCACTACTTATTGCTTCATTTTGCTGAGTTTGGGAACATGTTAATACAGACAGTGGCTCTGTGCTTTGCCTTTATGTAAATGGTTCAATACTATTAATACTAGTAATTAATACTGTTAGCATACTATGGGGTTTGTGGAATCTGGTGTCATCATCAACTTCAGGTGAGGAGATATTGAAACGTGTCCTGAAGCAGCTGATTCCTGGGTGACAGGGTATGTGGAAGCATCTGGGCAGGTTCCTAGGGCAGTTATCACCTCCCATAGCCTGGAATTTGACACCTGAGCAGGCAATCAACCCTGGCAAACAGACAGAATCCCAGAATATGCTGAGTTGGAAGGGACCCACAAGGATCATTGAGTCCAACTCTTAGCCCTGCACAGGACCACCCCCAAGAGTCACACCATGTGCCTGAGAGCATTGTCCAAACACTTCTTGAACTCTGTCAGGCTCCCTGGGGAGCCTGTTCCAGTGCCCAACCACCCTCTGGGGGAGGAACCTTTTTCTAATATCCAACCTAAACCTCCCCTGACACAACTTCAGGCCATTCCCTCGGGTTGTCGCTGGTCACCACAGAGAAGAGATCAGTGTCTACCCCTCCTCTTACCCTCATGAGGAAGTTGTAGACTGCAATGAGGTCTCCCCACAGTCTCCTCTTCTCCAGGCTGAACAGACCAAGTGCCCTCAGCTGCTCCTCATATGGCTTTCCCTGAAGGCCCTTCACCATCTTCATTGCCCTTGATGCCTCAGAGCTTTTTGTGGATTTTTTAACTTTTATAGATTTTTGAAGTAGTTGTGTAATAAATGTAGATTTTAATGTAGATATATTGTATTCCTTACCCTTTATCAATCCCTCTAAAATTCCGTTAGCGTGTTTAGTCTTCTTTTCAAGGTAGAATTGTAGAAAAACACCTTAAGGCCTGGACCAGAAGATATCACACAGACACAGCAACCTTCAAGCCCAGAACTTTGGAGGAACTCCAAGGACTGTATGTGCTTTGAAGAAGATGAAGATGAGGAAGAAGGGGTCCCAAATGCCCCCAGACCCAATTCCCGAAGGGGCATGTTGGGAGGCAGAACAGGGCAGAACTGGCGGTGAACAGATCTGGGATTGGATGGGCCTTATTATAAAATCATAGAGCCACTGTCTGGGTGGGCACATGTGGTATGTATTTCTCTAGGCCTACGGACTCATTAAAGGACCTGCTCTCTTTATCTTATCTTATCCACTCAATTGGCCTGGAGTCTTTTTTCTCTGTGGTCTTTTTAGGCAGCAGTTTTGGTGCCCAAGAAGTGGAAAAGTGGGACCTGTGAGTCCTCCGGATCGGGAAATATCATCCTGCAGGAAATTATTCTTCTGCCGGCATATTTTGGAGGATTCCCGCACCGATCTTGAGAAGCCCAGCTCCTCAGAACAACACACACAGGTGAGATAAAAGAGCAGCTCCTTTGGGTAATTTTGCTAGCAGCTACAAAGGCGTTTTTCCCGGAAATAGGGAAATACGGTAGGCTGGGAAGTGAGACTTCGGGCCCATGTTGTTGCAAAAGTTGGTGTTTTCCCAGTCTGTCGGCAAAACGCCTGGGATGATTAAAGGGGAGTGGGTGGAGGACCCCCCCCCTTGTGACTTTGGTAAAGGCAGGGGAGGGACAGTGCAGCCTACCACTGTGTTTACTCAGGGGTTTTGTATTGGCTTGGAACAGCCGGGAGGAAAGGGACACCTTTCCGTGCATTAAAATAACCTGCCCTGGCCTGAAGTCGGTGGTGGCATTCAGAGAGGGAGCTCTCATGGTAATCCTGAGGCCGCGAGTTCAAATGTGGTGCTGGGAAGTTTTTCCTGTCTGGTGGTTGTCATCATGGGTTGTGTAGAGTCCTGAGAGGAGGAGATCCCCAAAGGATCTCCTTTAGCCTTGGTTTTGTGGCACTGGAGGCATTTGACTGGCCCTGAAACATCTTTAAAGAGGCAGGAGTTATGCAGGCTCTCTATAAATATGTGGCCTTTGCACTGACTTGTGGAAACAAACCCCAAAACTCACAAAGAGTATTGAAGCGGGTATGTTTTATTCCAGCGCCGGGTGCATGGAGAATAATTTCGCCTAACATGCACACCTATTGCCTTTGTCCAGCTTCTTTTATGTGATACACTGTTACATATGCGTTAGTTGTGTTACATATACATTGGCTGTGTTACATATACATTAACTGTGTCACATATACATTAGCTGTGTCAGCAAATTCCTGAAAATTGGAAGGGGAAATCATTAACATACACCACTCTTATAACTCCGCCTCGGAACGTCCCTTGGGGGGTCTTCATTTGGGGGCCTTTTGGATGAAGTAAGAGTCTTCCTCAGCTCTTAACTTTTCAACTTTGCAGAGAACTGCTGAGCTGGCATCAACCGCTTACTTCAAAACTGGTCTCTTTCTCTCGGAGCTCCTCTTTATCAACCTTCAAGGTCTTCCTCAAAGCTCCTTATCAGAACTCCAAGGTTTTTGTTTCTGCTAGAATCCTCATTATAAAGTTAACCATATCTTGTCTGTAAGTTAGCATAAGCCAACAAGGCCCTATTCTAAGGTAACAGTATTCTATCTAAAAATTAGCTCTAGTAAGCAACTAAGGCTACAATCTTTTGTCATCACTTTATATTTTGATCACCCCTTATCAATCTCCCCTTTTCTATACCCTAAGTAAATTCCTTTACTGTTGTCTATAAAATTTCATTATGACAGAGGACCTTTGCAAAATAGTTTCTCGATTCTACCTTCTGTCTTAATTGATGTCTTTTCCATTCTAAGTAACTATCACCACTACTTTTTGAACACTATACAAAACATTTAAGAAAAACACAGATCAAAATTCCTAAAGTTATTACAGTAAGGACTACAACAAATAGTTGCTTCAGCCAACCAAGGTCAGGTAACCAGGAAGTTAATTTTCTCCACAAATCAGAAAATCCCCACTCTGTATCATCTAGGGCTACCTCATGTAAAAGTTTAGCTTTGCCCATAATTGCTTGAAGATCTCTTTCTATTTGTCCGTCTTGTGCCACATATGAACAACAGCTTTGGTTAATCACCGCACACAACCCCCCCTCCTTCCAGGTCAATAAATCTAAGGCCATTCTATTTTGAGTAACTACACTGGCTAGGGACTTGACTTCTTGTTGCAAGGCTCGCAAGGCATCTAAGGTAGAATTTTCTATGCTTTCTATAGTAGCTGAAATGTTCACTATAGCTTTCTCTAATTTGCTTACTCCAATGGATGATATTAACCATCTCACAAAGCTGTGAAATCCTGTTCTTCTTTTCACTAGTGGGTTTTTTACACTCCTAATTTTTCTCCAGAGAGTTCTCAAAGTTCCCAAGGGGATCCTGGATTGATTATAGAACTTATCCTGGCTAGTCAAATAGCCTACAGTGCACATCCCTTTCCATCTTAGGGGAAGTTGTTTTCTGCTATACCCATCTCCACATAACCACCAATATCCTGTGGGTAGCTTACAAGGGCCATTTGTGGCTGTCAAGTTTGCACCAAGAAAGTTCCCTGCCTTGTACCAACCAATAGGCCTTTTTGTAATGCCGTCTATTTCTGTATAAGCATATGCTTGAAGTTGAGTTTTGTTACAAAAATCGATATATGTGACATTAATATTAGTAAAATTCCATTCTCCTATGGGTACAGTTGTTTAATTGATCCAATCTTTGTTCCATCCCCATGGAACAAGGTCATAGAAAAGTGGACCTGAGTTCCAATAGCCAGTTTCCCAGGGGCAGCTATTATTGCTTACTAATACTGCAAAACTATTGTCCTGTAGTATCTACAGATCAAACCTTGGTCCCAAGGGGTGGTTAGTTTCAGTGTCCTTTTCACAAAATCCATTAGAGATGTTTCCTTTCTTTTCCCAGAACGCAGGCCAAGTGCCACTGTCCTTGTTCCAGTTGCTGGTGGCTATCCCATACAATGGTAGCTTCATTTCTCCTCTGGGTAAGGCAGTACATATCCAGCAGTCCGTAACCTTTGCAGCTTTCACCAAAGTTTCTAAATTTTGTACATATGTGTTCTCAGTCCAGGTCCTTATCTCTGTCACTGTACATAGTAATAGAGTCAGGAGTTTCAGAATGTCTTTAGTCTCCATCTGCTGGTCTACGCCTTAATTTTATTTTCAAATTTCCTGCTGGTTGCGCTGTCCAAACAGGTGTCAGGGCCCTCTTGACTCTGGTATAATGTATCCAAGTAGGTTGCTCTTTAACTTTGATTGCAGTGTGAGTAGTCAGCAACACCTGGTACGGACCTCTCCACCTAGGTTCCAGGAGTTTTCCTGAAAAAGATCTCACATACACATAATCCCCAGGTACAATATTGTGAATTGGTCCATCGAGACCACAAGCTCGTGTCCCAAAGACTAGCTTTTCGACATTTTTGAGCTGCTTTTGCAAATGTACAACATAATTTGTCAATGTTTCTGTTCCCACTTTACCTGACACTCCCTCCTGTACCATATAAGGCCTTCCAAAAAGTATTTCAAAAGGACTCAGACCCTCTTTGCTCCTGGGTTTTGTTCTTACTCATAAAAGTGCCAAGGACAGTGACTTAGGCCACAGTAATCCCACTTCTTGTCCCAGTTTTATGATCTGTGTTTTGATAAGGTGGTTCATCTTTTCTACTTGCCCACTAGCTTGTGGTCTATAGGGAGTGTGCGGTTGCCAATCTATTCCCAGAAGTCGACTAACTCCTTGGACCATTGTGGCCATAAAATGTGATCCCCGATCTGAGGACATGGTTGCTGGAACACCAAATCTGGGGATTATTTCTTGTAACAGTGCCTTTACCACTTCCCTGGATTCATTAGTTCGGCAAGGATACGCCTCGGGCCAACCTGAAAAAGTGTCAGTGAGAACAGGCAAATATCGATACCCTCCTTTTCTGGGCAATTCTGAGAAATCGATTTACCATTGTTGTCCCGGATAATTACCTTTCCCTATTTGCCCTAGTTGAATTCTGCTATGGGTCCCTGGGTTATTCTGCAGGCAAATTTCACGCTGTTGGGTTACTTGTCTCACAGTGGTATAAAGATTTCGTGCTATTATATTTCGACTTAGAGCTTCTGCTCCCCAATGTGTTTTCCTGTGTTCTGCCATGATAAGTGCCCATAATATAGAAGAGGGTATTACTAACTTACCCTGTGGTGTCTTAGCCCATTTGTTTTCTTCTATTTTTCCTCCTAAATCCTGGATTAATTTTCAATCTTCTTTAAAGTACCTAGGTTCTATATTAGACTGCTGAATTTGAATCTTACCGTCAGGGATCGATGATTGGATTTTACTTTCTTCTGCTTTTCACCTCCCGATCAGCCATGGCATTTCCTCTTTCATGGTCAGCAACACCCTTTTGGTGAGCTTTGCAATGCATAATAGCAACTTTTTCTCGCAACTGGACTACTTGCAATAGCTCGAGGATTTCATCTGCATATTTAATGGACTTTCCTTACCCATAAATTAGTCCTCTTTCTTTCCAAATTGCTCCATGAGCGTGAACAACCCTGAATGCATATTTTGAGTCTGTCCAGATATTTATCCTCTTTCCTTTTGCTAACTGCAGTGCCCAGGTTAGTGCTATAATTTCTGCTTTCTGGGCTGAGGTATTGGCAGGGAGGGCTCTTTCCTCTATTCCCTCATTTATAGTGTTTACTGCATATCCAGCCTTACGCACTCCTTTCCGGATAAAACTGCTCCCATCTGTGAACCAGGAGTCCTCAGCATCCTTGAGGGGTTCCTCTTTCAGGTCCGGTCAGCTGGAGTACCCGCCCGCGAGCGTCTGTGAAGGCATCCCGGGCTGCACGGGGACACCCCCCCCCGCCCGCGAGCGTGTGTGGAGGCATCCCAGGCTGCCCGGGGACACTCCCCCCGCCCACGAGGGTGTGTGGAGGCGTCCCGGGCTGCCCGGGGACACTCCCCCCGCCCGCGAGCGGTTCAGTCCCCGGGCGCGACCACGGCGCGAGAGGGGAGAGAGATGGGCAACCTTGTCTGCAGGTGCTGCACCCCCGTGGAGGAGGAGAGGGCAGCCTCGGAGCACACAGAGGTTTACCGTTCCAGGTTTGGGGGGTGAGGGGGGGGGGAGGTGTACAGGGGAAGGGGAGGGGGAGGAGAGGGGAAGGGTATCCAGCGCACCGTGGGGATCCTCCGACTGGCGGGAGGGAGAACGGGGCAATCCTGTATGAAGTGTCACAGGTGAGCAGTGCGCCTGAAGATATGTGGTAACACAGTGGAGGAAGAGTAATGTCAGGGTGGATAGTGGGGTTCCTTTAGAGTGATGGGGGTCCCGACCAGGCTGGGGCCTTGAAAGGCACCCCAGCCTTGGATGGGTACGGGGGCCAGAACAGTTGGTTGGTTTGTTTGTCTGTTTGTTTTTGGCTCACCTGCAGCTACTGCCCAGGTTCGGCATGTTCTGAATATATTTGCTTTGCTCTGTTACGTCCTGAAAGGGTGGACAGGACAAAGAGTTGTTCCTGGGTATCTCCTTGAGATTGTATATAGATAGGTGATAGTAAAGTAGAAATTGAAAGACTTGCCCAAATCGTTCTAACAGGAACGTAGCCTGTGTACCCCTATGTGGTTGCGAGCTATGCTGGCGATGGTACATGCCTTCGGTAGGGTTGCCCATGCCAGACAGGTCAAAACCATGGGACCAGATACACTACATTCTTGGGCAGGATAAGCTCGTTAGCCTTCTGGCAGTCATCCTAGGAGAAGGACAACTCTCATCCCAAACCCGGGCAGATGGAGCTCCCTTAGCCCTGTAAGGCCATCCATCTAAGAGAAGGTCACTCTAATCAAACCTACGTCCGGAGGACCTCCCTGCCACCATCCAAGCTCACTCGGCCCTGGCAGATGAACCTTAGGATTAAAGGGTGGGTTCAGTTCCGCGCATACTGCATCTCACCTAAAAAATCCATTGCGCAGGCTTGAAGGCTGTACCCACATGCAAAATTCCTGTAGCGATGGGCGAGGGTCAAAATGGCAGGTGAAAGGTGCACTGGAAGCCACAGGCCCAACCCTGCATGCAGGCGGTTCAGGATATTGGTCATTTGAGACTGACCGGAGATGAGAGTCTCTTGGGGCAGCACCCTGAACGACCAAGCAGCCTTTTCAAGGACAGCACTGCTTGCTCCACTTGGAGAGGGGCCTAGAAAAGGTGACCTAAACAAAGCTTATCTCCACCTTCACCCGGTTGGTTAACCCCAGACCAATGGGCATCTTCTTCCAATGCGGTCGCACAAAGATCAAAAGACAAAGGCATGCACCTGCCTCCAAAGGTGTACCTAAATTAACTCTAGCATGCTGGAACATCAGAACCATGCTCGATTCTGCAGATAGCGGACGTCCTGAGCGACGTTCTGCCCTAATTGCCCATGAACTGGCTCGTCTCAACATCGACATTGCTGCTCTCAGTGAAGTTCGCCTTCACGAGGAAGAAAGCCTCAGAGAACATGGTGCCGGTTACACACTCTTTTGGTCAGGTAAGCCCAGAACCGAAAAACATCTTTCAGGAGTTGGCTTCATGATCAAAAACTCTATTCTTCCTAAACTCGAAAATCTGCCGACAGGTCACTCTGACCGCATTATCTCCTTACGCCTTCCACTCCACAACAACCAACACGTTCTCCTCTTTAGTACATATGCCCCAACTCTCCAAGCTGACCCTGCCGAAAAAGAGAAATTTTACGCTGACCTGCGCCGCCTTACCCAAAAGGTGCCTGCAGATGATAAGATCATTATCCTTGGTGATTTCAACGCCAGAGTAGGAAAGAATTTCGAAGCATGGAAATGCATATTAGGCAAGCATGGTGTTGGAAACTGCAACGATAATGGTTGACTTCTGCTAGAATTCTGTGCGGAGCAACAGCTCACCATCACTAATACTATCTTTCAGCAGAAAAATAGTCTGAAGACAACCTGGATGCACCCCAGATCTAAGCATTGGCACCTCATCGATTATGTCTTGGTGCGACGGAGAGATGTTCGCGATGTCCTCCATACCCGCGTGATGCCCAGCGCAGAATGCCAAACAGACCATCGGCTTGTGCACTGTAAACTCAACTTCAATCTTAAATTCAAACCCAAAAGGGACAGTATCCCAAGGAGAAGACTCCAAGTTAACAATCTCCAATCAGCCACAGTAAGAGAGAGATTCCAGGCTAACCTTCAAACTAGGCTCGAAAACCATTCCACAGATTCTGCAGATTCCTCCCCTGAATCAATTTGGAACCATATTAAAAACAGCATCCTGCAATCCTCCGAAGAATCCTTAGGGTCCTCCCTCAAGAAGAACAAGGACTGGTTTGATGAAAACAATCAAGAAATCCAGGACTTGTTGAGGAAGAAGAGAACCGCCCACCAAGCACACCTTGCACTGCCATCCTGTCACGCAAGAAAAATAGCCTTTCGTCTTGCATGCAGCAAGCTCCAACAGAAACTCCGTGACATATAGAACAAGTGGTGGATCGATCTAGCTGTAAAAACTCAACTATGCGCAGATACAGGTGATCACAAAGGATTCTATGAGGCCCTGACAACAGCATACGTGCCTACATACCAGGTACAAAGCCCTCTACTCAGCGCTGATGGTCAAACGCTTCTAACAGATAAAACCTCCATTCTGAATCGATGGTCTGAACACTTTCAGACTCTTTTCAGTACCAACCGTGTAGTCCAAGACTCAGCAATTCAGTCCATCACACAACAACTGGTAAAGTATGAATTGGATACTGCCCCCACTTTAGGAGAAACCCTCAAGACCATACAGCAGGTGAAAATCGGCAAGGCAGCTGGGGTTGATGGAATTCCACCCGATGTCTGGAAACATGGGGGCCTTGCACTCCATACCAAATTTCACGAGTTTGTGGTGCGCTGTTGGGAACTAGGCGAACTACCATCAGACCTTTGTGATGCAGTCATCATCACTTTGTATAAGAAGAAAGGAATTAAGTCAGATTGCTCAAATTACCGTGGTGTTACTCTGCTCTCCATTGCTGGCAAAATCCTGGCAAGAATACTCTTGAACAGACTAATACCCGCTATAGCAGAAGAAATTCTACCTGAATCTCAGCGTGGCTTCAGAGCCAACAGGAGTACCACAGACATGGTATTTGTTCTCAGACAACTGCAAGAGAAGTGTAGGGAACAGAACAAAGGTCTCTATGTAACCTTTGTCGACTTCACCAAGGCTTTCAATACTGTGAGCAGAAATGGTCTGTGGCAGATTTTGGAACGTTTAGGTTGTCCCCCCAAGTTCCTCAAAATGATCATCTCACTCCATGAGGATCAGCACGGCCAAGTTAGATATGGCAACACACTTTCTGAGCCCTTTCTAATAAAGAATGGTGTGAAACAAGGCTGCGTTCTCGCTCCTACCCTATTCACAGTCTTTTTCAGCATGATGCTCCAAAGGGCCACGGCAGACCTTGATGATCAGGATGGAATCTACATTCGATATTGTACTGATGGAAGCCTATTCAACCTAAGGCGACTGAAGGCCCACACCAAGACCTTAAACCATCTTGTTCGGGAGCTGCTTTATGCTGATGACGCCGCCCTTGTTGCCCACACAGAAGCAGCCCTGCAGTGTTTAACATCCTGCTTTGCAGACGCTGCTGAGCTCTTTGGGCTGGAAGTCAGTTTAAAGAAGACAGAAGTCCTCCATCAACCTGCACCTCAGGAAGTCCCCCATCATCCCCATATCACCATTGGCCAATAAGAACTCAAATCAATCCAGCAGTTTAATTACCTAGGCAGCCTCATCTCCTTGGATGGTAAGATTGACGGGGAGATAGACAACAGGTTAGCAAAGGCATATAGTGCTTTCGGAAAGCTTCATAAAAGAGTCTGGTGAAATAAACACCTGAAGAAAAGTACAAAGATCAGTGTTTACAGAGCCATAGTGCTGTCTACTCTCTTATACGGATCGGAATCATGGGTCATTTACCGCCACCACCTGCGTCTCCTAGAACGCTTCCATCAACGCTGCCTCCGTACAATCCTAAACATCCACTGGTCAGATTATGTGACCAATACATCTGTTCTTCAACAAGCAGCAATCACAAGTATTGAAGCCATGTTAATGAGAACACAGCTGTGTTGGGCAGGGCACGTCTCCAGGATGAAGGACCCCTGCCTCCCTAAGATCCTGCTTTATGGTGAACTTGCCACCGGCTGCCGCAAGAGAGGAGCCCCGAAGAAAAGATACAAGGACTCCCTGAAACAACATCTCAGCCTTGGCCATATTGATCACCATAACTGGTCTACTCTGGCCTCCAATCGGGAGGCCTGGAGACAGACCATCTATAACGCTTCTGATGCTTTTGAGAAAGCTCGCAGGATCACCCTTGAGGAGAAAAGACAACGCAGAAAGAATCGTGCATTGCAGAATGTACCATCTAAGGAGTCTTTCTACTGTGCCTTTTGCAACCGGACATGCCTATCTCATATTGGCCTTTTTAGCCACCAACGCGCTTGCAACAAACGTGGGTAAGAGCCCTTCCCAAATCTTCGTTCGCGAAGCCTAGCCATGATGATTTTGGATTCGGCTGCAATTAGGAGATCGTCTACATATTGCAGTAATACCCCTTTTCCTGGTGGTCGTTCCCATTGTTCTAGGTCTTTAGAAATTTGGTTCCCGAAAAGAGTTGGACTGTTCTTAAAACCTTGTGGCAGAACTGTCCAGGTAAGTTAGGCTTTCCTTCCCATGCGAGGATTTTCCCATTCAAAAGTGAATAGTGGTTGACTTTCAGGGCTCAAAGGCAGACAGAAGAAAGCATCCTTTAGATCCAGGACGGTAAACCATTCTAGCTCTGGTGTCAATTTAGTCAGCAGTGTGTATGGGTTTGCTACAACAGGGTGCAGGTCCTCTGTTATTTCATTAATTGCTCTAAGATCTTGCACTATCCTATACTTCCCATCAGGTTTCTTTACCGGCAAAATGGGAGTGTTATATTTTGATTCACATTCTTTTAATAACCCATGTTTAATAAATTTTTCTATAATAGGTTGAATTCCCTCCCGGTCTTCTATCCTTAGGGGGTATTGTTTAATCCTCACTGGCTGTGCCCCTAATTTAACCTTTACTTCAATTGGTAGGGCCATTTTTGCTCTACCTGGAGTTTCTGAAGCCCATACCCCAGGGAATACCTGATTTACTACCTCCTCAGGTATACTGCCTGAATTTTGGGTCTCTATTAGGGCAAGACTTAGGGTTAATTGTTCCTCCTTTACCTTGAATTCTATTTTGCCCTGTTCAAATTTAATCTCAACTCCCAATTGTTCCAGTAAGTCTCTCCCTAGTAAAGAGACTGGTGAGTTTGGCATGTATAAAAATTTGTGGATCCCAAACTGTTTTCCCAATTTGTATTTTAAAGGTTTCAAAAAATGAGCCTTTTCCATTTGAACCATGGCTCCTCTTACCAATACAAAACTTACATCAGTGGGTACCAAAGCTTGGTTTAATACAGAAAATGTAGCTCCTGTATCTATTAAAAATTCTACTTCTTGCTTTTGTTCCCCTAGACTTAATGTAACCAGCAGATCTGCTAAGGTAGATTCCCCAGGTCCCCATCAATCCTGGTCTATATGTGCTTGTATTGGAGAAGAGGCACCCCCTCTTTGATGCCTTTCGGGGCACTCCCTTTTCCAATGACCCTGTCTTTTGCAAATAGCACACTGATTTCTCCCTAAGGGTTGCCTGGGTTTACTCCCTCGGCCAGGATTTTCCCAAAGTGCTGCTACCAAGGCTCTTTTATCTTTTTTTCTATTATCTTCCTCCCTATTACTAAACACTTTCCAGGCTTCACTCAACAACTTCTCCAGGTTCCTATTCTCAGGGGCTTCGAGCTTCTGCAACTTTCTCCTAATGTCCGAAGATGACTGCCCAATAAACAGATTAACTAACTGTTGGTTCCCAATCTCTGACCCTGGGTCCAAAGGGGTGTGCTGCCTCATTGCATTCCTTAATCTATCTAAAAATCCTGACAGGTATTCTTGAGGTCCCTGCCATATTTCAAAAAGTTTTGACCAATTTACTGATGAGTATAGCACATTCCATTCCCCTAATTACCCACTCCCTATATGCTTTTAATTTAGTCTGTCCGACCGGGGTCCCATCCCGGATTTTGGAGGGGAAAGTGGTCTTTCACCTCTTCTTCATTGCCTATTTGATCTATCCTTATTCGCTGGGCTGTTTGAAGAATTAATTGTTTTTCTGTTTCCATCATCTTATCTAACAGCAACTGCGTATCTTCCCAATCTGGATTATGCTGCCTAATTATGAACTGAAAGCGTTTAGTGACACCTAGTGGATTTTCGCAGTACCTCGACGCTGCTTTTTCCCAACTATCCAAATCAAAAGAATTAAAAGAAACCTTAATTAAAACTGGTCCCTCTGGACCCATAGCTTCCCATAGGGGAGCTTAGAGAACCCCTTGTTTTTTCTTTTCTAGCTGCCCTCTTGTACAGGAGGACACCAGACTGTCAGGAGGGGTTCCCAGGTCAATTAAGTCAGGTTCTTTTCCCTTGGCTCGAGGGGCCCTGTCATATCCCAATGAATTCTCCTCCTCTGAATACTGTTCTTTCCATAATCTAGTGCACCTTTGTCCAATGCTACAAGCGGAGCAACAAAGCTTCAAACCCTTACTCTCCCTCTTATGTTCCTTTTCCAAGCTTAACACTAAAGGATCCTGTGGGGCTGCTATCCTACAGGCTCACTGGTATTCTGGGTGGTTTCTAAGAGTGAAAAACATAACTGCATAAGCAACTTCATCCCATTTGCCCTCTCTCCTTAGAAACAGCATGAGCTGCAACAGAGTATTATAATTTAATGTTCCATTTTGGGGCCATTTCTCTCCTTCATCTAATTTATAGACAAGCCACCATTGATTGCAATACTTTATGAGTTTTTTTGTCTACACTCCCTCCAAGGGGTCCCCCTATATTTTTCCAGTGTGCTAAAATGCACCCCAATGGACTCTTCTTTAAAATGCCACCGCTCTGACTTCCCCACATAGCTGTTTATAAATATACATAACTATGGTGACGACAACAATAATATCTTACCCACGGCAGCAAATGAAATGGGGTAGTTGACCCACAATGAATACACCACAGTTCAAGACTTCTATCTAGCCTTATCTCTTGGTCTCTTCGGGAGGAGATAATATATCTTAGGCACTTGCCATACTTTACTCCAATATACATACAACACCTACGGCAATGAGTGCAGGGGCTAGTTCGTGCTCTTTCCCAAATGATGTTAATTCTAATATCTTGTCTACAGTCCCCCCCCATTCATTAGATTGAATCAAATTATCAAACACTTCAAGCATCAGTAACATACCATCCTATATAGGGATCATGAGCCCACACAGGTTCCCAATTACTAAAGTTCTCAATTATTAGTGGATCAAATCCCTTCCGTCTTAACTGTTTTATAAATTTATGCAATGTACCCTGTAATTCTTCAAGCACTTCTCGCTGTTGGATCTCTCACTGTAACTCTAATTGTGCTAGACTCCACTCAGTATCACCTAGCTGAGTGGGTGTTTTATAAAACTCCTCTTCTTGTCTCAGAATATCCCTCAATCTGTTCCACCACTTCATATGTTAAATGATCAATCGCTTTGTCTGTCTCTGGCCAGTTTCCTCACGGAGAACACGGAAGTGCAGATCGAGACTCCACAATCACTTTGCAGTCAGACTGCATCTCATTCACACTCCACACTTTCTGGGGCTAGCCCTCAGTCACACAAACAATAGGTTAACATATACAAGGTACTGTGCACTTACAACATAAAACTCCAATGGCCATAACAACGAGTACTCCTATTCCACCAGCCAAAAATAGCCACCCGTCCACCATTTACCTTACGGAATCCCGATAAACCCAGGGGGAGAGCACCCTGCTCTTATGTCTCGTGTAGGACATCTCGCTACAACTTATAGGCTCCCCATTTCCCTATAACATACCTGGTCCGCTGATGGTCCTTGTCTGCTGCCGTAGTGGACAGGTGAGAGAGGGAGTCCTTCCGAGAAAATTCCCAGGGCGTGCCGAAGGGGTCCCTCCTTCAACTAGCCCTACAGGCAAGCAGAGGGGGTCCCATCTGGATGTCGCCAAATTGGCTTGCAGAAACAAACCCCAAAACTCACAAAGAGTATTGAAGCAGGTATGTTTATTTACAGCGCCAGGTGCATGGGGAATAATTTCACCTAACATGCACACCTATTGCCTTTGTTTGGCTTCTTTTATGTGATACAATGTTACATATGCATTAGTTGTGTTACATATACATTAGCTGTGTCAGCAAATTCCTGAAAATTGGAAGGGGAAATCATTAAGATACACCACTCCTATAACTCCGCCTCGGAACGCCCCCTGGGGGGCTTCATTGAGGGTCTTTTGGATGAAGTAGGAAGTCTTCCTCAGCTCTGAACTATTCACCTTTGCAAAGAATGCTGAGCTGGCACCGACCGCTCACCTCAAAACTGGTTTCATCCTGTCTCTTTCTCTTGGAGCCCCTCTTTATCAACCTTCAAGGTCTCCCTCAAAGCTCCTTATCAAAACTCCAAGGGTTTTGCTTCTGCTAGAATCCTCATTATAAAGTTAACCTTATCCTGTCTGTAAGTTAGCATAAGCCAACAAGGCCCTATTCTAAGGTAACAGTATTCTATCTAAAAATTAGCTCTAGTAAGCAGCTAAGGCTACAGTCTTTTATCGTCACTTTATATTTTGATCACCCCTTATCAATATGAGGATTCATACAAGATTTCATGTGAATCATCGAATCTTGTTATACTAAGAAAACTCACAGTATCTGTTTTTTAAAACATCAGTGGGTTGTCTTTTAAAGATGTATTTGCCTCATTGTTCTCACCTTGACACTCACAATACACCACTGACAGAGTGCACAGATACAAAAGAGCCAGAAAGTTGTAAACCAGACCTCATCGGTGTGACTGCTATAGAAAACACGTTTGTTTCACCAATGCTTAGGTTGCATCTAGTCCCTGAAATCAAGAATATAGATGCCTGATTTTTATGACCTTTGTTGTCTCTTTCTATGTTTCTACTAATTCCAAAAAATCCGGTATAAAGAACTGCTCAGAGACTTTTGGATCTTTGAACAGCAAAGGTATTTATTGTCGACGCCGGGAGCAAGCATAGTTCGCACCACAAAGAACTTGCTCAAGGGGTTCACACAAAAATCAAGAGTTTTATACAATCTTCATATATGATCAAATGCATATTCATATAATTACAACATATATCTTTATATAATAATAATAGGAGGAGTATAGGTGGAGCTTAGGGTGGTGCTTCTCTTTGGCACTCAGTTCTGAGGGTACATCCTGTTCTTCATCATGGGTCTGGGGTCTTTTACTCCTCTTCATCACCATGAACTCTTTACCTTTGTTCTTAACCAGCTCAGTGAAGCTTGGAGAAAACCCTGGCTCCAAGCCTATTTCTTCTATTCAAGTGTCTACCTTATCTTACTGTATCCTAATTTATTGCCTCTAGGTCTGTTGAAAATTACTTCTATAATTCTAAGTTTTGGTCCAATAAGCAGAACAGAACACTCTATAGCAACACAGACCAACTAGAAGTTAGGGGCCTCTTGGTAGACCCAAAATCTCTCAGTTAACTCTTTAGGATCTAGCCTCTTGTTTCAGTCCCCCCTTTTCTTTTGGCTTGCGAATTCTTTCGCCAAGTTCCAAAGGGCTTTGATCAGTATGCATCACTGCCCACATTATCTGCATCCTTTTGACTATGGTACTCAATCTGTACCACAGCCAAGCATTTAAGAGGGATAGCAGAATTATAGCGGCTACTAAAACCAATATTGGATGTATCAGATCGTGAAACACTCGTGTTGCTGTAGGAGAGTATCCTGTAAAGATGTCCCACCAGTGATGTTCTCCCACTTTTTCTACTTAAATTAAGATTGTTTTTATATTTTCAGTGTCATGTTCCACCTGCCAGAGCATTTGCTGAGTCGTTCTGTTCACTTCCTGGACCAGTTTCTCTATATCAGGGTGCCTAAGCATTGCCTTAAAAAGATTAATATCCATTCCTATCTGCAATTTCAGCACATCCTGGTACATTGTATAATCAGCTTCAATCAGTTGTCTAGTAGTCACTGGAACAATATAATCAAAGTCACAGCCTATGATTTGAGTAAAATTACACACACAAAAATTAGTACCATTCACTACTTCATGACAATTATCTATGGTAAAGTTAACACAAAAAGTCCTAACACATGTACATCCATTTCCTACATAATAGACTTGCGATTGGGTCTTAGCATGGGGAAGCATTTCAAAGGTACACACACTATCTTCAGTATCTAAGCATAAATCTTCATTTTCTGCCACAGCATTTTCACAGCATTCTGTGGGGGTTTGACCCCACAGAAAATCCGATCTCCAAGCTCCAAGCCCCCTCCCAATTTACCTCAACACTGAAGAGAAGTTTTCAGACAGACACAACTCAGTATGGGGGAAGGGATTATATACAATTTATTAGTATACACAATAAATACTCATACTATAGAAAGTAAAAACCAATTATATACACAATATTAACACAGCTTCTACCACCCCTTGGACCCTCCTACATCAGTTCAGGAGAAGTCTTCAGGGTGATAGTGAAAAAGTCTCTCTCTCATTGGGGTATGAGGGAAAAGGGGTTCTTGTGCACCCCCACCAGCCCTCAGCTCCATGCTGAGGTCTCATCCTGAGCTGCAAGGGAAACAACTTGCGTCATCAGGATCTTCATCATGAAAGGTCCAGGGAGTCAGCTTGTGAGTCCTTCCTCTCTGGTTTCGTGAAGGTTTCCTCCCAGGGAGTAAGATGTTCCATTCTCACTCTCCAGGTTGCAGGCTCTGGGTCTTGGCTCAGTCCTTTACCCCAAATAGTTTTCACCAAAAAGTCCTTACCCAGAAAAACCTGCTGGTTTGGCTCTCTTCCTTAGCTGCTGCAGCTTTCAGTTTCGGTAACCCATGTCCAAACCCACCTCGGCACCTCCGAGCCCTCTGGCCCGTCTCCCATTTCTGCCTGGAGTTCTTCCAGCTTTGGCAATGAATCGCAACTGCTTCTCCGGGCAACTGGACCACTCCGGCCCGTCTCTTGGCTCGACTCCAATGCCTCACCTGCCTTGAGTCCACACCACTGCCTCCCCGGGCAGTGGGGGAAGAAAAAGAGCCCCCTTGCCTTGGTCACAGGGTACTGAGTCCAGTTATAAACTGTCCCAAGCCCCACAGCCTAGCTGGGGGGGAGAGGAGGGCCCGGCCCCCCTGTAAGGGGCCGGAGACCTTCCCCCTCTCACCTCATGGTTGTGTGTCTCTCCCTCCCAACACACACACACTCCTAAATGTTGCCTCCAGCCCTGGCCGAGCCAGGGCCACGGGGACACAGGGCCCCCCTGGGTTCGGGGGGCCCCTGTCCACCCCTCTGGCTTCTCTCTCACACACACACTCTCACTCACACACTGCCAACAACTTCCAGCTGTTGCAATATCTAATTTCACAGGAGTGAAAGAAAAACAGTTTCGATTGGTCCTCTCAGCAGAAACTCTCCTGGGACCAACCACCTCTAGCCTCCCAGCCCCCGGGGGGGGGCAGCTTAACCCATGACACAGATATATCCTAATTGTCCCTTAGGAATACATGCCTCAGTACTGATAGACTGCCATTTGCCCTTGGTGAGATCATAACTTGCCCAAACATTATGGCCTATGGGTCTGACAATAACGTTCTGATGTATAGTTCCTAATGTCAAAACAGGAAAGATGGTCTTCTCCTTGACTGCGCTGATAGTGAGTATGTAAGCTTCAATTTGCTCATGTTGTGGGTTGTAAGTGAAGTTCACTAATTGCCACCACGCCTGGTGATTTTTCTCAAATTGTGTAGTGGAACTGTTTTTGGCTATTGTTTCTCTTATCTCTTGTGGCAGTATTCCTGAAGTTCCTTCTCGTAGTATTCCTGCAGCTACAGATTGTACCCACTGCTGAGTCTGGATGCATTGAACAGCAAGTGCAAACATTCTACTAATGCTGCCAGTATAGTCGTCAAACTTGGTAAAATCCTCTGCAGTGTGGTTAGCTACTAATGTCAGCAATTTGACTGCCAATGATTGTGTTTCTGCCAAAGTGAGCAAAGATGATCTTAAAGGGACTTTGAGTTTTCCCAAATCAGAAGTGACAGCACTTAGTTTATTCACTAACACTTCTTGGTCTATGGTGTTTAGTACACCTAATCCTGTGCCAAACCACCCAGCTACATCTCTTGGAACTCTGGTACAATGGGATCTAGCTCCCAGCCATGCATTCCAGCCTTTAAGGCTCTGCTGAATATAGGGCTGACAATCTTTTTGTATGTGAGATATGTTTGCTTGGATGTTTATTTGGACTCTTTTCAGTGAATATGTGGGATCTAACAGTAGTTTATGCTCATTTGATTACCTAATTATGTAAGGTCCAGCAAAGGTTAAGTTGTGGACACTCTCGCAGCTTAAAGAAGGGGTCGTAGGGCTTGTGGTGGTTCTAGCCAATGGTGTAGTAGGAGATTTGGTGGTCGGAATACTTGATGTAGCATTTATTATAAATGTCCTTGTTATATTCCCTTCCTTGAACATCCATTTACAAACTACAGAGACTGATTTATCTAAAGTAAAAGTGTGCCAACATTGATCTGACTCACATATATGTTTACTAACGATGTTTCCCCAAAGCACTTGCCACCAGACATATGTATCTACAGATTCCCATACAGTAATGTTGATTTTGGGTGGCCAATTAGTCAGCGAGGATGATTTGTATGCTTTACATCCAACTCAAGTTTGTATTCCAATTTTTCCTACCAAAACACTTGCGCCCTGGTCACCTGGAATTTGCCAGCCAGTCAGGATTGTTGTTCTTTGTGTGACTATAACAGATGTATTGTATTTGTTTATTGAAACTGGCTGATATGGAAGCTCAGGGGTCAGGGGACCAGGCAAATCATATTTCAGACTGGAGACTCCATTATAAGCCTGAGACCATAATGAATTTTGGGCAGAAGTTTGATCTAACACCAATATACTTATCAGTCCAAAGATCAGCACTGAGAAGGCTTGAGAGCAGATGGTTCCTCTTCTGAGGTCCATGCTTTCTCAGGAGCCCTCTTGACTCGAGAGTAGCGGATCCACATGGGTTTCTCTTTCACCTGGATCGCTGTGAAGGTGGTCATCAGCACTTGGTAGGGTCCATCTCACTTCTCTCGTAGTGGTTCTCCTGAAAGATTCTTAACATATACCAAATCACCAGGATTGAATGGATGTAACTTACAATCAGGCTGCTTGGGTTGGTGTTCTAACACCACAGTAGCATTTTTCTGCAGCTGTTTCCCTATAGCCATAACATAATCATACACATACTGATTACCTATTTGATCTAAAGCTTCACTATTCACAGTTTGCATCATGTAGGGCCTGCCAAACAGAATTTCAAATGAACTCAGTTTTTCTTTTGATCTTGGCTTGACCCTTAATCTAATTAAAACAATAGGTAAAGCTTGGTACCAATAAAAATTCGTCTCTTGACATATTTTGGCAATTTGCTGTTTAATGAGATGATTCATCTTTTCTACTTGCCCACTTGCTTGGCATCTGTAGGGAGTAGGCAACTGCCAATCAATTTTCAGTGCTTTACTTATTTCTTTTGCAACTTCTGCACAAAAGTGTGTACCTCTATCTGAAGAGATACCCTTAGGTACCCCAAACTGTGGTATAATCTCGTTTAACAAGACTTTAACTACTTCTCTTGCCTTATTTGTTCTACATGGGAACGCCTCAGGCCAACCAGAAAAAGTGCCAGTCAAAACCAATAAATAACGGTATCCCCCTTTTCTTGGGAGCTCAGAGAAATCAATTTGCCAAATCTCACCTGGGAAATGCCCTCTGTTTATTGCCCCTGGGTTGATTTTAGTTTTAGTGTTTGGATTATTTTTCAGGCAAAGTTCACATTGAGATGTGACTCACTTTATTGTGGTAAATAAATTTGGCCCTGCTACCCTAGTTCTTAAGTGTTGATAGAGTAGATCCAAACCCCAATGAGTTTGATCATGTTCTGCTTTCACAAATTGCCATAGTAATTTTTCTGGTAATACTAATTGACCTGTTTTCAGTTGACCCCATCCATTGTCTAACAGCTTACCTCCATTTTTATGTATCCATTGATAATCTGTTTCCTGATACTCTACCTGTTGATCTGTGTCTAATCCCTCTGGCACTAAAGCTGCCACTGGTTGTTCATTACCTCTTGCAGCTGCTAATTTGGCTTCTGCATCAGCTTTTCTGTTTCCTATTTCTAGAACAGTGTTGCCCTTCAGGTGTCCCCTGCAATGCATTATAGCCACCTGTGAAGGGATTTAGATGGCTTCTAACAATCGCAGGATCTCTTCTGCATGTTTAACAGCTTTTCCTTGGGCAGTCAATAGCCCCTCGTTCTTTCCAGATTGCTCCATGGGTGTGTACAACGGTGAAGGCATATTTAGAATCAGTCCAGATGTTGATCCGCTTTCCCTTTGCCAGTTCAAGGGCTCGAGTGAGAGCTATTAGTTCTGCTTTCTGGGCTGAAGTCCCTGTAGGTAAAGGGTTTGATTCAATTACCTGTTCTGTTGTGGTTACTGCATAGCCAGTCATCCTTATGCCTTGCTTTACGAAACTGCTACCATCTGAGAACCAGTCGTCTGCATCTTGGAGTGGTTCTTCTTTGAGCTCTGGGCGGCTGGAGTACACTGCTTCAGTGGTCTCCAAGCAGTCGTGTACAACAGGTTCCACTGAGATTCTTCCTTCTAGGAATGAAGCTGGGTTGACAATGTGTGGTAGTTTAGTCTAGGCCTTCCTTGGTGACTAGTTTGTAACCAAGGAAGGGCCCATATTTCTCGGTATTCCCTACGATTTTTACGTAAGCCAGGAGTATAAGAAGAAAGGAGGAGAGGCCTTCACTCTCTTTCCTTCCGATGGTTCTGGAGGTGCGGGTTTCCCTGCTGTCGGGTCTGCCGTGTTGGGAAGTGAGGCCTGGTAAGACCTTGTCGACCTTGGGAGGCGGAGGTTGCCGGCAGTCGTTCCAGCGCGATTTCTGTTGTCCCAAGGAGAGTAGTAAGATATTCCTTTGCTAATTCTTTAGTTGCTAGATCTTGGGTTATTGATCGTGTATATTTTATTTTGGTTTTGCTCCTTTCCCCTTCCCCCTTCCTTTTCCCTTCTCCTTTCGGAATTGTATGTAGTATTTCATCTGTAATATATGTAAATACATTTATTTTCATATAAGTTTGGCTAGTTTGGATCTTTCATGGTTTTTTTTCCTTAGTACTGTGCTGGGGGTTTTTCGGTGTTGGGTCTAGGACTTGGCGGGGAGCCAAGTAAAACTTAGACACAATGTTAGTTACCTGAATGGTTACATCATCTGATTCAGCCAGGATCGCCTGGTATTTCAGGAACTGGGAAGGTGACAACCAATGGTTCCCTTTCTGTTCTAGCACTGCTGATACTGTATGGGACACCAACAAAGTCATTTTCTGTCCCATTGTAAGTTTCTTGGCTTCTTCTATATTTACAACTACTGCTGCAACTGCCCTCAGGCAGGTGGGCCATCTTTTGCTTACCTCATCCAATTGTTTGGAGAAGTAGGCCACTGCTCTTTTGTATGGCCCTAGTTGCTGAGCCAGGACCCCTAAAGCCATTCCTTGACGCTCATGCAAGAACAACCAAAAGGGCTTTGTCACATCAGGCAAACCCAACGCCGGAGCCCTCACGAGCTCTCGCTTCAGTCGGTTGAAGGCTTCGTTCGCCTCTGGGGTCCAGATTATGTAATCCTTATTTACTTTCAGCAGGTCATATAAAGGCTTTGCAATTATTCCATACTGATATATCCATAAACGACACCAACCTGTCATTCCTAGAAAGGCTCGGAAGTCTTTCACCATTTCTGGTCTGGGTGTCTGACAGATGGCTTCTTTCTTGCCGTCCCCAGGGATCGCTGTCCTCCTGACACTTCATATCCCAGGTACATGACTTTCTCCTGGACCAGTTGAGCTTTCTGTTGAGACACTCGATAACCACTTAAACCTAAGAAATTTAAGAGAGATATTGTCCACTGAATGCAGTCCTCTTTTGTTTCAGTTGCTACTAGATCATCCACATATTGCAGAAGAACGCCATCTCCTGGTGGCTTTTGCCATGGTTCTAGTTCTTTGGCTAGCTCATTACCAAAAAGCGTGGGACTATTGTTAAAACCTTGAGGCAAGACTGTCCATGTAATTTGCATTTTTCTCCCTCTGTTAACAGACTCCCATTCGAAAGCAAAAATCTTTTGGCTTTCCTGTGCTAGGGGTAGACAGAAAAAGGCATCTTTTAAATCTAACACTGTAAACCAAATCAAATTATCTCTTAATTTAGTTAAAAGTGTAAAAGGATTTGCTACTACAGGATATATAGTCTTAGCTATTTCATTTACTGCCCTTAAATCTTGAACTAGCCTATAAGTCCCATTTGGTTTCTTGACTGGAAGAATTGGAGTGTTAAAGTCTGATTCATGATCTATCAAAAGTCCTAATTTCAAAAAGTTTTCAATTATTGGTTCAATTTCTTTTCTATCTTCTAGCCTCAGTGGATATTGTTTCTTAGGCACTGGCTTAGCTCCTGGTTGTAGTTCTATTTGAATAGGAGTTGCCCATTTTGACTTACCTGGTATGTCAGTGGCCCGCACCGGGGGTATATCTGATTTGTAATTTGGTCAATGTCCTGATTGTTTGGTTTAGGTTCTATACAGCTCACAGCCAAACTCAGAGCTGCTAATAATTGTTCCTCATTTACTTTGAATTCAATCTTACCTTGTTTAAATTCTATTACAGGTCCCAGGTTTTCTAGTAAGTCTCTGCCCAATAGAGGTTTGGGGGAATTCGGTAAGTACAAGAACTGATGCACTCCCATTTGTTTCACAATTTTGAATTTTAGGGGTTTCAAAAAAACAGCCTTTTCTGATTGGCCAGTGGCACTAACAACTTGCACATAGTTATCACTTTTAGGCATCAATTCCTGATTTAAAACAGAAAACGTAGCTCCAATGTGGATTAAAAAGTCCAATTTTTCTTTTTCTTCCCCTAGCTCCATTGTAACCAGCGGGTCTGCCAGGGATAAACCAGCTGGTCCCCTTCATTCACTATTTTGGTGGGCTATGACAGCCCCTCCTGAGTTTTTATTTGCCAACTTAGGACAATCTCTCTTGCAGTGCCCCTCTTGCATACACGAAGCGCATTGATTTTGACCCACCTTTGCTTGTTGGAGGGGCAAACCTCCCCTCCCCCGCATTGTCTGTCCTCGGCCACGACCCCTAATATACTGTCCTGGTGTCGTTGGATTCTGAGTTAAAGCTGCAACCACCACCCTTGTAAGTTTTCTATCTTCTTTTTTCTCTCTGTTGTTGTACACTTTCCAAGCTTCATTCATTAATACCTCTAAATCTTTATTAGTAGGGTGATCTGTTTTCTGTAACCTTTTTCTAATATCAGGATTACTTTGTCCCATCAACAACCCCACCAACTGTTGTTTACCTTCATCTGATGATGGATCCAAGGTAGTGTATTTTCTCATGGCAGCTCTAAGTCTGTCTGAGAATGCAGTGGGAGTCTCGTCCCATCCTTGCCTTACATCATACAAGGCAGTCCAATTCACCGCTTTAGGAATAGCGTTTTGTAATCCCACCTTAACCAAATCCCTATACTCGTCCAGCAGCTTATAATGATCAGGGTTATTCGGGTCCCACTGAGGTTTTTGCAGTGGAAAAATTTCATCCATGTTCCCTGTTAAGACTTGTTGCAATCTGTCCTTCCACATTTTGTCTGGCTGTTTTTATTACGAGTTCTTTTTCCGTTTCTGTCAACTCTGATAACATCAAGTCTATATCTGACCAATCAATGTCCTGATTTTTCACAATAATTCAAATCTCTTAGCTACCTTCTCAGGATTTTCCCTAAAACACTTAACTTCCTCTCTCCAGCTATTCAAGTCACTCGCTGAAAAGGGTCTTGTCTTTTTACCTGTAGGTGTTATTACCTGCTGCAGGGGAGCCACAGTGTGACTTGCCTCGGTTTTGGCACTTGTTCTACCCCCGGTCTTGCTCTTGGCTTTCTGTCTCGCAGTCCAACCATGATAGGTGCTACTTCTTCTTCTGGGTCCTCTGTGCTCTCTGCTACACTCTCAGAGTCTTCTGCATCTAATCCCAACTCCTGTGGGCTACTTGGTCCTTGCCTAGCAGGCTCTGGTCCTCTAAAATGTGTCGGCTGCAGTTCCTGAGGGTCTAGGATACTTTCCTCATCACTATCTCTCTTTCCCAGCTTAAGGCACCTTTGACCTATACTACATGCATCACAGCAATGCTTTCTCAGCTTACTATTTTTCTGATTCTTTTCCAATGCCAACACAAGGGGATCCTGGGGGGGCTACATTAATTCCACAACCTTTCTGCCACTCTGGCTTATTTCTCAAAGTGAAAAACATATCAGCATACATTCCTTCATCCCACTTCTGTTCCGTGTGATGGAACAACATAAGTTGTAAAATTGTATTATAATTAATACTACCTTGAGGAGGCCACTTCTTGCCATCATCTAATATATAGAGGGGCCATCAGTTTTGGCTATATTTTAAAAAGGTACTTTTACTCAGGTTTCCCCGAGGAGTTCCTCCCAGATCTTTCCAATGTTTTAATATACACCCTACGGGAGTCTTGGCATTTATTTCTTTACTGATTTTGACCCCCATTTTGAAGATAAACAATTAAATCTATAATATCCTAACAATCACAACTATTATACTGCCAAATAATATCCACTCTTCCAATCCACGCACTACTTTTCAGTAGAAACCTCCTAAATTCACTAATTTTACAACCAACCTGCACTAATACAAAAATCCACAAGATGTCACCTTTAGACCACAAATATACCTGGCTTTCACAATAAGCCTGTATATCCACACAAATCCACAAAATCTAAAAATACACGTTCTATGATGAATCTAAACGTCTCAAAAGAAACACATCTATGAGTTCACCGACAGTAATATCTGGTGCACCGAATTTCCTCCAAAGTCTGATTAGCTCCACATCTAATACAATACAAATTCAAAGTCCAAACTAACCTTATCTCTTGGGTAGACTGGGGTCCTAGAATATGTTTCAAGCAATTATTACATAAAGCACGCACATGCAGTGAATAATTACAAAATGGACAGATTCTAATTCTAGATTTCAGACTATGTGGTGTATTCACAGTCAATCTCTCAGACCCCCTTCCCATAAAATCTTAACAAGATGTTTCTATGACTGGTTCAGAATGAACAGACATTTCAGAACCTCGATTTTGCTTCCAACACAAAACAAGAAAACACAAAATTAGCAAAGCAACATAAAACAAACAAAATACTATGACAACTGCCACTTTCCAAGAATACATAATAGATGCATCAGAGCATAAACAAAAGAACAACCAAAAGGAAACTTAGATACCTTGTTTCCCTCAAAATAAACAATATTTGGCCAAATACGAACAAAACTGGAACATACCAGCCCAAAGGGGATATTCCCCAGGAAGAGCGTCCTCTCCCGTACCCTGCAAGACGGCATCCCGTCCTCATCTTCTGGGAACCCAAAACCAAAATAGACAAAACCAAACATAAATACCTTTTATCAATAGGCAGTGTTCTTGTCCAGCCCCCCCAGGAAGCCACCAAAGCAGGGAGCCCCTTCAGGTGAAAGAACTCACCAAGGGCGCCCTAGGGGGTTCCAAGCTCTGAGGATTCTGCAGCCAGGTGGAGAAGTGGTCCTGCCACGGTCGCCAAAATTATTTCAAAAAATGCGGTATAAAGAACTGCTCAGAGACTTTTGGGTCTTTGAGCAGCAAAGGTATTTATTGTCGACGCCGGGAGCAAGCGTAGTTCGCACCACAAAGAACTTGCTCAAGGGGTTCACACAAAAATCAAGCGTTTTATAGAATCTTCATATATGATTAAATGCATATTCATATAATTACAACGTATATCTTTACATATTAATAATAGGAGGAGTATAGGTGGAGCTTAGGGCGGTGCTTCTCTTTGGCACTCAGTTCTGAGAGTACATCCTGTTCTTCACTACCACAATGTAGGTATAGCCACCTGTACTTGTGCTAAAAGCCAGTCTGTTTTCTTCACTTTCAGTTTTCTAAACCTTAATTTTAGTGTGTTTAGTTTTTATCTCTGTATCAACTAATTTGGCTTGAGAAATACATGGATGCCAGTTATAGGAACTACAGAGATGACAAGCTATTACATACAGATTTGATTTAAAGTGTTTTCTGGTTTATTCAATGAAAACGTTTAACAAAGTAGAGTTTTTACTGATTGAGGTGGACAGCAGGACATTCATATTTTTCTTAAAACTGACTATAAAGATATGCAGGATACCTTTTAAATTGCTATGATTCCTTCATATGTCTTTATAATGCCAAGCTTTGTGGCCCAAATTATTCTGACATGTAATGCCTTTGTATAATTATACTCTCCATGTAAGAAAGGCACACTGGTGTAGGAAGTAAGAAGCAGTGGTAAAATGTAGCATCCGCGTGGATGCTGTCCTTATATGATAAGGAATAATTACACGCTCTCCGGAGCTGGTGGAATCAAAGAGCCTTTATTTGAATTTCCCGCACTCTTTTATATCCCATAACCATGTGATCCCTTTGCCCAATGGGGGCTGTGAACCTCGGCGCATGCTCCTTGGGCCTCTCTGCCCTGGTACATCCCTCTGTACCTCAGACACGCTCCTACATCACCCCCCTCTAAATTATTTAAGAGGATCACAAAAACAGTGCAAAACAACAGTGCAAACAAACATAACAATACTTGTAAACTACCAAAGCTTGCAGTGACCCAGCACACTGCTTGCCTTGGCCTCTTATGCTTCTAATGTAAACCTTTTCAAAACCTTCTTATATTCCTAAGGGGTAGTGCAACTTGGAGAAATAACTTTATTAACTTAAAGGCCTTGGCCTAACTGTGCAAACTTATAACCTTTATTAACTTGAGGGTTTTAAATAACTGGGGCGTTCAACTTTATTAAGGAACGGGCTAAGCTTAGCAAAACTATCTTATCTTAAAGTGACCTTGTGGCTGAGGTAGTGTTTATTGTGAGGTGTCTTGTGTTTCAATATTTGTCCAGTCATACAGCACACATTCATTCACACATCATTCGCTCGACGGCCGTCTTTCCACTCATCATACACACACTCGTGAATTTTTTATTGACTGCTTTTTGCCACATTGGTCGTTCCTAAGGGTAAACCTGAAATGTAAACATAACTTTTTCATAACTTCTGCGTTACTATGGTTCTTGCTGATGTGAACGTGTACCTAGGTAGGGCCTGACACACCTGGAAGGAATCCATTTTAACTCTTTCCCTGCACTCACACAGGCATAACCTCTCCCCCACGTCACAAGATCTAGTGGTCCTGTCCACTGTCCAGAAATCAGATCCTTTACCATGACCAGTGGTTTGGGAGAGGCAGGCTCCTGAGGCCTGTGTTGCCTTTCATACTTACTCTTTTCCGTGCTGTCACAATTTAAAAAATTGATAACATACATTGCTTTCCACAGCCGTTCTTGTGGGCCATCCAGGTTCTCCCTCTTTTTTTGTTTTTCAAGCATTTCTTTCAGTGTGCAGTGTGCCCTTTCAACAATTGCCTGACCGGTTGGTGAGTGTGGGATGCCTGTGACATGTGAGATTCCCCAGTCTGACAGGAAATCTCTTACCTTTTCTGAGATGTATGCTGGTCCGTTGTCAGTTTTTATTTGTTTTGGGGTACCAAGGGTGGCAAAACAACTGAGCCAGTGTCTTATCACATCCTTGGCCTTTTCCCCTGTGTGTGCTGTGGCTGTTATGTACTGCGAATGTGTGTCTACTGTTACATGTACATATTTCAGTCTGCCAAATTCTGGGATGTGTGTGATGTCTGTTTGCCAGATCTCATTAGCTTTTAACCCTCTAGGGTTAACGCCTTCCTGCGACGGCATGGGTGTGATTTTTTGACAGTCTGGGCATGACAGGATGATGTCTCGAGCCTGATTGGTTGTTATTTGGAATTGTCTTTTTAGAGAGTGAGCATTCTGATGGAAAAATGAGTGAGACAATTTTGCTTGCTCTAAGACTCTGGGTACGGTGTTAAACATTGCTGCTCTGTCAGCTTCCCTGTTCCCGTCAGCTATGGGTCCTGGCATGTCAGTGTGCGACCTTATGTGCATAATATAGAAATCAAACCTCCTGTGATTAACAAGAAACCAAATAGAACGCATTTCAAACAACAAATGGGGGTTAGAAACCTCTCGAAGAATTGAACTTTCAAGGCGCGATACTAAACCTGCAGCATAACAAGAATCAGTAACAACATTAACAGGTTGCTCAGAAAATTTCTCCAGGGCAATACGGATGGCAGCCAGTTCCAGAACCTGTACAGAACCTTGGTTCCTGGTCTGCACCTCCTGTTCCCATTGTCCGGTATCGGGGTTTACCCAAGTCACTGCAGCTTTTCGTGTTCTCCCAGATGCATCTGTGAAGACCGTAAGGCCTTCTACTGGTTCATGTTTGCATCTGGTTGTGGCTTTTAAAGGTAAATTACCTATTTCTGCCCACAATCTGTGTTTAGGGAGATGAATGGAAATATCACCGTCAAACCCTGACAAGGCAGCTTGGAATCCCATGTCCTCAGCCAGCATCCAATCCAAATTGTCCTTCGTAGCTGGAATGTAGATGGTAACAGGGTCCCTTCCGTCCAGTTCCTGCAGTCTTGCTCTGCCTTTAATGACAAGCTTGGCAAACATCTCATTAGCAGTCCACACAGTTTTAGGTGGTGTATGGGGCAGAAACAGCCACTCTAGAATTCGCAGTGGGTCTTTTTCAGTCTGATCCCACTGGAACAAAACTGCAAATGGCTGGTACCTGCTGGGAACGAGGGCTAGGCAAATTTGTAGTTCAGGATTTCTCCTTCTGCCTTGCCTGCTTTCTATTGCCCTGGCACAAATGTCTAACGCCTGTCTGGCCTCTGCAGTCAGAGCTCTGTTAGACGTTAGATTGGAGTCCCCTTTTAGCAGCTCAAACAAAGGGTGTAGCTCCTCTGTGGTTAGGCCTAAAACAGGCCTCAACCAGTTGATAGCCCCCAAGAGTTTTTGCAACTCGTGTAAAGTTAAAATGTTTTTTACCTCGAGCTGCAGTGGCTGTGGGGAGATTTCCTGCTGCGTGATCCTCCATCCAAGGTATGTCCAGGGCTGCGATCGCTAGATCTTTTCTTGCGCGACCTGTAACCCTGCTTCTTGGATAGCATGTTTTAGAGCAGTAACAACAGTTTCTAGTTCATTTTCTGTGGCCGTGGTAATTAAAATATCATCTATGTAGTGATAGATGATGGCAGAGGGGAAACGCTTTCTGATGGGATGAATAGCGTTTGACACCACTGTCTGACAAATCGTAGGACTATTTCTCATGCCCTGAGGGAGAACAACCCAATGATACCTTTGCATAGGTTGTGCATTGTTCAAGGCCGGGATGGAAAAGGCAAACCTTGGCGCATCCTCAGGGTGAAGGAAGATGGTAAAAAAGCAGTCCTTTAAATCAATTACCATTAGAGGCCAGTCCGCTGGGAGCATAGAGGGTGAAGGCAGTCCTGGCTGCAAAGCTCCCATGGGCTCTATGACTGCGTTTACTGCCCTTAAGTCCTGCAGCATTCTCCATTTCCCACTTTTCTTGGGAATGCAAAAGACAGGAGTGTTCCAGGGGCTAGTTGTGGGCACAATATGTCCTGCTTCTAGTTGCTCCTGTGCAAGCTTTGTTAATTGCTCCAGCCGTTCCTTTTTCATAGGCCATTGGTCCACCCAGACTGGCTGCTCGCTTTTCCAGACCAGCTTAATGGGTGTTTGGGACGGCTGACCAATGGCCCCTATTGAAAAACCTGGCTGTTTGCAGGAGGAATTTGCATCACTGTGCCAAACTGCCCAAGAACATCCCTTCCCCACAGTGTACAAGGAATGGGGGCAACAAAAGGAGCTATCTTGGCAGACTGTCCTTCCGGGCCCAGGACAGTGAGTACTTGGGCACTCTGTCTGGGCCTTTGTGTTCCTCCCACCCCCTGAATGGTTGCAGCTGGGCAAACAGTGGGCCAGTTAAGTGGCCACTCGGAGTCCTTTATGATGGAAACATCGGCTCCTGAATCCACAAGGCCTGTAAATCGATGCCCATTCACCTGGCATGTCATGAGCGGCTGTGTGGATGTAATGGCTGTTGCCCAGTAAACTTGTGGTGTTCCTGTGCTACCGAAAGCCCCTGAACCCCGCTCCCCCTCCCCTGCAGGCGACGCGCTGTAGAAGGGGATTAGTTGGGCAATTTTCTGTCCCTTTGGGATGAAACAGGGGGGTGAAGGGGTCCAGGCCATGATTTGAATCTCAGTATGAGAGTCTGAGTCTATCACTCCCGGCAGCACAAACAAACCCATTCGTGTAGTGGAGGACCTTCCAATCAATAGTGCATGCACTCCTGGGTTGAGGGGACCCCAAATCCCAGTTGGAATTAGCACTACCTCTGTGGATGTTATGAAGACAGAGTCTCGGTTGGATAGATCCAGCCCAGCGCTGGCTGCGGTGGAGGGGCACAAAGCGCTGGCAGGGGTGGGGGGGCACAGATTGCCGGCCTGTTCCCTTGTGTCGCATATGTTTGTTGTAGCGGGGCGTGCGACAACGCCCCTCGTCTCCCGTTTTTTGGCACCTTCCTTGCTTTTGGGCGCCTACGGGGGGCTGCTTCTGTGGGTCTCCTGGGACACTCTCTTTGGAAGTGGTCGGGCGCACCGCAAGTGTAACAACCACTCCTGGGTCTGGCTCCCTCCTGTACTCTCAGCTGAGCACTCAAGGCTACTGCTAATGAGTCAGTTTGGTGTCCCACTGAGCCGACCCCTTGGCAGGCACGAACCAGCTCTGCAATGCTGCAGCTCTCCCGTTTAGGAAGAGCCTGCAATGCTCTCTTACAGTCTGGGTTCGCGTTTTCGAAAGCCAGTTTCCTGCAAAGTATGTCTCTGGCTTCGTCACTTTCAATCTGCCTATCTAGGGCAGACTGCAGCCGGTCCAAGAATTGGGAGTATGGTTCTGTCGGGCCTTGCATTATTCGTGTGAACGACAAATTAGTGTCTCGGTCGGATGTGGGAAGTGTTCTCATGGCTCTCATAGCGTGCTTAGCTATCACCTCGTACACTTCCTTATCGTACCTAGATTGGGCATCTATCGACCGATAATTATCCTCCCCGGTTAGTTGGTGTGTGGTAACGCCTGCTTGTGGGTCATTTGCATACACAGAGCAATTCTCCTGAAAGTCGTTCAGCCACACGTTGTACTGTGTATTGGTAAGACTTATTTTTAAGATAGTCTTCCAATCGTGTGGCATGAAAAGGTAGGTAGAGCTTAGCGTGTCTAGGAATGCCAGGGTGTTAGATGAAGACGCGCCGGTTTCCCTTATTATCTGCCTCAATTCCTTTGTTAGTTCATGCGGCACAGGTTCGAACCGGCGGCTATTGTGTCGACCAATGATGACTGGGCATGCATTAATCACTTGCAGGTCTCCCACCCGTATGGCCTCCTCTCGACACAAACTCCACCTATCATTCGACCCTCCCCCAGTTGCTACCTCGCTCCTTCCCGACGGAACTATGGCTAGCTCGTCCCCCTCCTCCCATCCCCACTCCTCCCCCCCCGTGGCTCCGGCTATCTCGGTTCCCGGTAAGGGGGTGTGGGCGGGTGTCGGAGGCGGCGAGGGGGCGGAGTTACCTCCCCCCTCGCGCCTATGGGTGGGGCGGGGCGGCACAAGGGGCGGGAGAGACGGGTCAGTTCCCGGGCTGCTTGATGGGCAAGATGGCGGCGCCCATTCGGGTCCACGTGGGCGGCGGTCATCCGCGGGACGGGGGGGCGAATCTGCTGGGTTACCCTCCCGGTCGCCGTAACGGAGCCCTGTGCGGCTATCCCATGAGCGGGGATCTCGCATCGCAGGCTCCATCCCCTCCCGACGGCCCGTGTCCCTCCGGCTCTGGGCTTCTGACTCCGTACTTAAATCACGAACGCTTCCCATTCCCCCCCCTGCCGGACTTTGGGCGTTAGTGTCCCTACGCCTAAAAGTTGGGCGGCTGTTGTTAACAGTATTATTCGGGGGGTGCGTGTCGGTGTTATACGCTTGTGTGGTGCGCTCGTGGACTCTGTGCAGTGCAGACATTATTATCTGCCATGCTGGGAAAGCTCTGATAGCTTGGGGGTCTCCCCCCTCGGCTGTGAGCTTTATGACTTTCCCCAGTTTTTCCCATATGGGTATGTATAGGGCTTTTGCCAGCTGCAGTTCGGGGACAGCTGTCTGAGTAAAGCGTACAAGCTCCGTGAGTTCTGCCCGTGTGGCTTGCACATTGTATGGTCTGAGAAGTATTTCCAGTGCATCTGTGTTTTGTGAAAGTGTGGTGGAGAAAAAAATTCCCATTTTTACCTTGTCTCGGCGCTTGAACGCACGTGGTCTGAAGTTCCTTTGTGTGGTGGCTGGCTACTCCCGGTTCTGGTTGGCTGGTTTCCCCGGTTCAGCGGCGGCGGCGGCACGGCGCGCTCGGTCGGCGACGCGGCTGGAACGGCGGGGCTTCTCGCGGCTCGGCGGTGGCGGCAGTCCCTCTCGGCGTGGGCGGTCGCGGCTCGGCGCGGGCGCGGGGTATTCCTCCTCGGCGGCGGCTGCGGCGGGTCGGGTCCGGCGGCGGCGGCGGCTCGGCTCGGGCGGCGGCGGTCCTTCTCCTCCGCGCGGTGGCGGCTTAGGGTCTGCGGGGCTCGCTAGGCGAGGTAAGGTCGGGGTGCTGCGGAACGCGGTCGCGCGGGGTTCCCCCGGCCTCGCGCGGCTTGTAGGCGGGCGCGGGGCCGGTGGATGAGGCGGGCGCGTACAGCAGCGGCGGGCGGCGTGGAGCTGGGTGGCTTTCTGCTAGGCAGACGGCCAATGCGGGGGTCCGGGCGGTGCGGCTGGGGTGGTGCGGGCAGCTGCGCCTGGCCGCGTGGCTGTTTCAGCTGCGGCGGCTGGCGGTGGCGCGGCAGAAGCTTCCCCGCGGTTTCAGCGCGGCTCGCGGCTCGGGGGTCCGGGCTGCGGTCACGCTGCCGGTCGGGGGGCAGTCCTGGCCGCGCAGGCTGCCTTTCAGCTCACTCACCGCTGCGATGTTGTTTTCGGTCCTCTCCGCTTTCTCCGGTGCCCGCCCGCTCCGATCTCTCGGCGATTTCTTCTTTCTTCTTTCTTCCCGTTTTTTGTGCACTAACCTATCTTTTTTGAGCTCACTAAACTTCGTTCCTTGGACTCCCCCAAGGCAACGTTTACAGACGTCTATGTTTTTTTCGGTAAAGGACTCCCACTTTATAAAACTAAAATGATAACCGGAAATCCACCGATAGTACCTGGTACAGGTTTAAAATATCTTATCTAATGTAGATTCGGTCCCACTGGGGCGCCAGATGTAGCATCCGCGTGGATGCTGTCCTTATATGATAAGGAATAATTACACGCTCTCCGGAGCTGGTGGAATCAAAGAGCCTTTATTTGAATTTCCCGCACTCTTTTATATCCCATAACCATGTGATCCCTTTGCCCAATGGGGGCTGTGAACCTCGGCGCATGCTCCTTGGGCCTCTCTGCCCTGGTACATCCCTCTGTACCTCAGACATGCTCCTACAGTAAAATGGTTAAAAGTTGTTCCAATATTTTGTTGACATATTTGGCTTTGTAATTACTTCAGGTGGCACAGAGCTACTTGAAACATTTTTTCAGGTATATAAGGAACTGTACATTGCCTTGAAAAAGGGGCCTTCTTGCTAAATTATTTTTACTTGTGGTGTTAAAAGTAAGGCTGCAGTTAAATCCATTTAAGAATACTTTTGCTTCTAAAATGCAGCTATTGATTTTTTGTTATTACTTCATGGACATGGGTGTAAAGAATTTGAAGGACTTTGTTGTATGAATCTCAGTGATCATTCTGAATTGATACATCAAAGCACTGATAAGTGGAAGAAACTTTCAGCTCAACTCAAAGATAATGAGCAAGGCTTAGATAGCGTGTTTAGTTGGCTTGATATGTTTAGTATAGGACCCTGATTAAAGAAAGCGTTTATAGTAATAATAATGGGCCTGTTTGTATTCTTTTGTATTATGCTTTGTATTCCCTGTTTATTATCTTGGATACAACACATGGTTTATCACAGTTTTGTGCAAAGCCTCAATTTTGCAGCTCGAAAACAAAAAAGGGGAAATGTGGGAATGCAAATTCTTCATGACACTGCAGAGATAAGAGGTCTTAGCAAGAAGCCTTGGGATTTAAACAAAGGCTAGGAGGGACTGTTTACATTCACTCCCTGAAATTCTTGCATTATCTGTGGTAATGCAAGCAGAGTTGTAAACCCTATAGTAAATCTCTTTATGGCCTTATTTTGCCCCATCAATCATTGTAACTGTAATGAAAAAATGTTTGCTCTCCTGTTTGATGAAAAACATCTCTCTGTATATCCCTGACCCCTGATCCCAGCTATGAACTAATGGAAAAATACTGGAATGTCTGCTCCTTCCCCAAACCCTATATATACCAAAGGTTGTAATCAATAAACAATTCAGTTTGTCCATGCAACCTGGGTCCATGCAAATTAAATTGCTACAGATCTCCTCTATTGTCTCCAAACAGTCACTTTCTGGTACGTTGTTAGTTCATGTTGAAGACAAAAACATGGAGGTGGCAACCATTGGCCCCTCCCTGCACCAATACAACAGTGGCTGCCACAGCCCTCAGAATCGGGCTGGAGCACAGAGGGCAGCAGCACCCACCACAGGCTGCAAGCCTGGAGCACAACCCAGAACACACAAGGGCCAACACAGATAGTCCTTTGTTGGAGGATGCAGAAATTGTGTGAACAATTTCTATTGCATTTCTGTGACCTTTGCCTTGGCATGGCTGGGTGCAGACAGCAAAAAATACTACGCCACTAATATGGCTGCAGGCCTTGTGCCAAGGAGGAGTTCTTTTGGCAGGTAAACAAGTTTTATGGACACCTGCTGTGGTCCAATTAGTACTGTACAACACAGTATGTTTTCCTTATGTATCCAATGTAGCCTGGGAAAGAATCACGTCTGTGTGTCATAAGCAGTATATAAGCTGTCTTTCTTCTAATAAAGCTGACATTTTGCCAATCATAATGACCTGTGAGCATTATGTCCATACCCCTCCGCCGATATCTGGTGCCCATTTAACAGGGACTCCTACTTCGTCGAGTTCTGCAGGGATGTAAGGCGAATGGAAGGAGCTGAGGGAAGTGGTCGTCAGAGGCAGTGCAGTCCCTGGCGCTACGAAAAAAGCCATGCGCATGGTACAGAGGAACCTCACCCTGGCTAGGTGAGTTGACCGGGGGAGAGAGCATGGGGCCCACGCTATCCGCAGAGGACGAAGCGATGGAAATGCTCCTCCAATTTATGATCTCTCTAAGAGAGCCTATTTATGATGAAAAAGCCCTTAAAGGGTTGATAGAATGGGCGAGAGCAAAGAACCTACTTCCCACTGCTCAAGCTGCCTTTCAGGTGTCCACATGGGACGCTATAAAGGAACTGTTTTGGGACGAGATCTCTAAGGGATTGGAAGATGCTAGAAAGTGTGAGAAATAAAGAATCGGTTTTATTACAAGCAAATGAATTTAGCAAATCACTAACATAAGAGTTTTTCTTTACTAACCTATAGGGCGTATCGTGGAGCTGTAAGACGCCGGATTCAGCCTGGAACCGGTGTCAGGGAAACATGCGAACGGGAATAGGGAACTGTAAATGAATATTGGTAAGGAAACCCCTTATACCACATGGCTGGTCCTGGAAGCTGCCATGCTGCTGGACACTCCACCTCCCAGCACGACACAGCCAACCAGAAAGAGGGGAACGCCTCTTCTATGACGTAAACGGGGTTGAACCTTAAGAATGTTTAAAAAGCAGGACTTTTGAATTGAAGGGTGTGTTCCTGGGAATCCTGCGTGCCTAGGACACCCAACACGTGTTGTAATTTTTCCTTTTCGTTTTATTCCTTTTGTTTTGCGAACTTTTGCCGTCTTTCTAAATTCAATAAATGAGATTTTTCTCACAAAAGTGTACTATAATTTGGCGTCTGACAGTTGAGTCACTGCAGGAATTAAGTTCTGAGCGACTGGAACTCATAGATGTTCAGACAGCTCTGTCGGGAGACGGCGAGACTACGGCAAGTCCCCGCCCAGATCGGTCTGCTTTAGGGGAGATCCCAGTGCCGGCGGCTGCAAAGTTGCGAACGCTAGAAACCTTAAAAGCAGCGAGATCACCTCCGTTTAGCACCGTACATGTAGCAGCAGAAAGTGTAGAGGCTGCAGGAAAATCAGTAGCAGCGGAGAATAAAGCTGGAGCCGTGCCAATGGCACCGTTCTCTACTGCGGCTGCGCAGTCGGCAGTGTCGCTCCTCACTGCGCCTGCTCTGGGCGCTGAGTCAGCGGTTGCTACTGCGCATGTGTCGCCTGGAACAACGCTGCTAGGAGCCTCCGCGTCACTAGGTGGCGCTGCATCGCTGGCGCCTGAAGCCACCATGAAACCCGGAAGAAAGCCAATGAGAATCACTGCCATAGCAACAGACGCTGTTTTCAAAAAAAACCAAACAAACAAACAAAAACAAAAAAAAAAAGGCTGCCGCATGGAGCCGCTCCCGCCGCTGCTGCCGTGTCCGCGCCGAGCCCTGGCCGAGAACCCCGAGCTGCCGAGGGCCCCCATCGCCCCCCCCTTCCTGCCAACCCCGGCGAGAGACAGTCTCGGTAAGAAGAAACAGGAGGGGGGAGGAGTCGCGAACCAGCCCACGCTGCTATGCCGCCTTATCTACCGCTGCTGCTGTCTGCTCCCCGCGTCACCGAGTTCGACATCGAACTACGAGAACAGACAGAGAGACTTAGAGAATCAAGTGCAGCTGCTAGAAAAGTTTTGCAGACATCTGTGGCAGAACAGAAGTTAAAGCGACGAGAGCTCTCTGCACCTCTGCCATTGCCGGCTCCCTATACCCCCATACGGGAGCAGGTTTCCCCAAGCCTTTTTTTTTCTGTAGACTCCACCACCTCCACAAACTCCATTCAGGGAGGGGGGAGGAGGTGGGATGTCGCTGTTAAAGTCGGAACGGCCAGAGCGACATAGAAATCACACGTAGTCCAGGTGATCAGGGACAGACGACTTTATTGCTTTCCAGTGCTTCTTTTATACACTTTTCACACCATCGTGCCACAACACAATTGGTCAAAGGTCCCCAGCACAAGACACTGTACAAACTTTTATTGGAGATACAGAAGACACTGCACTCACTGTCATTGGTGACCTGGGGACACTGTGCACACTACCATTGGCGACACCACACACACCCTGATTGGTGACCCTCGGTCCAGGCTGCACCACGTCTGCTCTGTCTGGCACTGCAGCAAACACCTCCCTAGAGTGTGTTTACATTCTTCTGCAGTTTTTTCAGGGATATACTTTGATCTGGTCAACATCAATTGCCTCGTCGATAAGTGCCAGGCTGCTGACAGGTTCTCTGTCAACCCTGACAGTGGGACCGTGCTGGGAAGATCTGTGAATCTGCAGTTTGGGGGTTCAGGGGCTGGCGAGAGTGGGGAAGGTCCGGAGCAAAGACAGAAAGGAATTCTGAGAGATACTATGATAGAGAGATAGTTTGGTTGTTAACTCCTAACGCATTTTTCCAATAATAAGGACCTTTTTTCTCTTAACTCTTTAAATTTTATCTCAGATTCTGGTAGCAGGAATGTTTATATAGACTGGAGACACTGAAGTCTGTAAGAGTCTATGCTGTCCCTTGCATTGCAGTATTCCAAGTCTTTTGGTGTGATGCTTTACCATATACACTTCCCAAATTTTGACATCTAGAGACGCTCCTATTTCTTGCATATATTTTCTCAAATGACATGTGTTAATGAGAATGAGTAGGGAAAGATAAGTCTGGTTTACAGAAACCGCACAGAGATGTAACTTTGTTTTGGTTAAGAAAACATAGTTTTCTTGTGATTTCTTTTTCAAATTGTTTGTGAAAAGACCATTTCCCCTTTAACTTCATAGCATGATCTTTGTAGTGATTTTTAACTATTTGAGAAAGCTTTGAAGTTCTTAGACCCCTGGAAGAAACATTAGGGCTTAGTTTTTGTGCTCCTTGTCAATTTGCTAGTTTGATATCAAAGAGCCGACCTGCTGTCCAGTGTAAGATCACAATGCTGGTAAGATTAGATAGTGAAGTGACAAAAAAGAGAGTTACTTATTGAAGCTCAAATAACTGCTGAATTCTATCAAACTCTACCTTATTCATGTAAAAAAGACATCAGAATTCATTTTAGCTAAGATGAACAGACAAATCTGCATACACATGTAACCAATGCTCTCCTAATCCTTCTTCTGTGTGGTCAAGTTTCAGTCTACACATCTCATTGTGATTGGGTGAGAAAGAGGTCTAAGGGAATAAGATATTTTTGTCCTTTACAAGAAACAATTAGACTAACTTAATTTTTATTTCTTCCTTTTTTTTGCTACAGATTTCCACACGCATACAATTTAGCTTTCTTAAGACCTTGTTATGGCTTGGATGAGACTTAAATTACAGCACTATTGATTGAGAGAGTTTAAACATACAAAATGTTCCCTGAATGCTTGCCTTGTCTGTATGCTCATTTGAGCTAAGAAAACTGAAAAAGGATTTTTTGAATGTAGGCAGAAAAAACATTTTACAAGGAAAACAAATGCTGTTGCAGCCCAGAGCAAATGTTACCAAGTATGACTTATGCAATATATGTACTTTTTCAATGAGAAGGAGTAAAAGTTATAGACCCACTCTTTTATAACATTATCTTTGTGCTGACAGTTCACGGTAACACACTAAGCAGCACAAAACTCTCACTGAACACCTATAAACTCGGTCATGTGTATCACATCCCACAGTTAACAGAATTGATTATGCATTTAAAGCAAGCCTTATCTAGAAATAGAAATTCTTACTGAACTTTCTTTATCAACTTCTATTTTCTTTATTTAACCTAATTGAAAGCTGCTTTAAAATGCATTGATGACATCACCATTTGGATAAGATTCTGAACTGATGGTTTCAGGTTCCAAGCCTTTGAAATGAATGAAAGTTCTTTCTGAAGCATGAAATTACCATTTCTTGCAACTTCTTCCTTAATTTAAAATTGCCAATCCTATGAGACTGATAGTTCAAGCATCAACTTAAGACTGAAACCTACTTTGCCCATACTTCTTGAAACACCCCCATAGTTAGTGCTGTGAATACAAGTGAATAAAAGCCAGAGGCCTTACCCTGGGTTGGCATTACACTAATCACATCTTTAGAATTGTGTTTAAAAGGGTTTACTCAGCTGATTTTTACATGATCTTACAACTAGTTATTTGTTCTCCTTTGTGCTGCTTATGTTGTGAATTTTGTTCTCTTACCAGAATTTCATAGGTAAAAGAACTACAAATACAAGCAGATAATGTAGATCACATCTAAGGAACCAGCTGCAAGCTGGAATCTGGCCTTCTTCATCCTTCTGACCTGCACATGTAGCTTAAAACTGAGTATAAAAAAGAATAATCAAACAGTATTTTTTCACTGTTGTAGACTTAAATGTGCTAAATATATTGAAAAGCAAGTAAATTAACTTTTAAGTAATTAACTTTTCCTTCCTTCTTGGAATAGTGGGCAACATTTCTACAGTGTTCTGAAGAGAAAGACCTTTGTAGTTATATTTTTAGTTTTGTGGTTATATTTTTAGTTTCCTGTTGAGATAATATTAATTATAATTTTGGAAAAAGAGAGAAAACAAAACAAAATCTTTAATTTGATCCCAAGTGCAAGAAATGTATGGTCTGTATTGAAAAGACCTAAGATGCACCTGATGTTGTAATTAGTATGACTAACAATACCTTTACTATGCCTTCAAGTAATCCTTATTCGTTTGGTTATATCACAAATCAAAAATATTCATTCTCAATCTATTATTAGTAATTATCATGAATAAGAGGAGCCGATCTGTGGCTCCGGTGAGCCTAGCCCGAGACTGAGAAGATGATGCAAAATACAGTAAATTAGAGAAACTGTTCTAATTGCTTTTGTCATCTTTGTATTAATCAGAACACTAACTATGGCCATGCATTACCCACTCAATGCAGGCCATGCATCTTGAACAAAATGCATTGTTTTTTTCTTTCTTGTATAGCAGGCCTCTTGCCCTAATAGATCCCTGAATCTACTATTCCAGAGTTAAGAAAGTCTCTGTCACCAACAAGGTGTTTCCACTTATTCTAATTTAGCCAAAATTTGAAAACAAACTCTCCTGAAGTGTGTGCTGCCAAGTTGTTCTTGCAGCAGTGTTAAAGGTAAAGGCTAGAGCTAAGCCCTGACTTCAAGAAGTGAAGGACATATGTGATGCCATGTGCAGAGTGTCTGCAATTGTGCTTGGTTTTGCCTCCTGGGATGGGGCAGACGTGTCACTAAGGGGGAAAGAAGACAATGGAAAACTATAGAACTTGTAACATCCTGAGGCCTAATGGTCGTCGCTGTATAAAACGATCTGTTTCTGTGCTGTTCATGTCACACCAGTGATGTTTGTGAAGATCAGGCAGAATGGTGTGGTTTGGGAATTCTACATCAGACATTGATTATTTTGCAGTGCTCATATTTGTATGTGTTTCATCCCAGTAGTGTTACAGCAGGCAGCAAGAATTATTTGGAATCAGCATGTGACAGAAACCTTTTGGCTTACGAGTCTACCCAAGATTATATGTGATTGTGAAATAACAATTTTTGAGGTGAAATTCTATATCATATCCAAACTAGAAAAACTTTAAAAGGGTGGATTGTTTGTATAGTTTGAATAATACTGTCAAATTACCAGACAATACTATGTATTTGGTAGAGAGATCAGTGATTTAAGAATTTATAAAACACTTTTGCAAGGCAGAAACAGAGAGAGAATGGGTGTCAGCCCCCTCAGTTAACTTGCAAAAGGTGTTTCATGTGTTAAATTTTTTGTACACAGGTGTTCGTAGCTGCCTGCATGATGAATGAGGCCTTGGAGGGAAGCTGGTTCTTCAGACCAGGGCTGATACTGTTCCTGTGGGTGATAGTGGCACTATCAGAGGTTATTGTGTATAACAATTCTTTCAGTATTATTAAGAGCACATTTTGGTGTTGTCAAGGCACAGTATTTTCAGTTTTGTTGGAGCACAATTTTTTAGTATGTTTAAGCATATAGTTATAGAAGGTAAAGATCTTAGATTATTCACTGGGTACTGGTAGAGGAAAGTTTACCTGTTTGGTGGAGAAGCTTTAACACCATAAGGTACTAGAGAATTAGTATGGTTTCGTAATTCATGAAACACAGTGAAATGAAATTCAAAAGTATGTTTGTGTGAAGTGTGTTTGACTGATGGTGGCCACCGTGTGAAAGTGAATGAATAAAAATGTATGCATGTATGTGTGTGAATATTTAATTACAAATACACAAACACTTTTGGATAAACAAATACACAGGCACCTTTACATAAAGTGACAAAAAATCCTGAAGCTGCAATAGAATGGTATGCAAAGGGTGCAATAGAAACAGAAGATCCAGTGTTAATATATGATTATGCCATTGTGTTATTTAAGGGCCAAGGTGTGAAAAAGAATAACAGAAGACATATGGCCCAAGGTTGAATGGAGTTCCATTTCCAGGGATGTTCTGGAAGGAGTGGAAGTTTTTAAGAATGAACCCTGCATTTAAAGAAGCACTTTTAAGCACACTTTGAGAGCACACATCTTAGGGTCAATAGGTTATTGAGTTTATTAACGGTACTAGTATTATTGTATGTTTGTGTTTATTGAAATGTTATGGATACAATAAGGAATGTTACAGAAATGCAATTTAAATTGTTCAAACTTGAACGGGGGATTTGTTGGAGGATGCAGAAATTGCGTGAACAATTTCTATTGCATTTCTGCGACCTTTGCCTTGGCATGGCTGGGTGCAGACAGCAAAAAATACTACGCCACTAATATGGCTGCAGGCCTTGTGCCAAGGTGAAGGAGGAGTTCTTTTGGCAGGAAAACAAGTTTTATGGACACCTGCTGTGGTCCAATTAGTACTGTACAACACAGTATGTTTTCCTTATGTATCCAATGTAGCCTGGGAAAGAATCACGTCTGTGTGTCATAAGCAGTATATAAGCTGTCTTTCTTCTAAGAAAGCTGACATTTTGCCGATCATAATGACCTGTGAGCATTATGTCCATACCCCTCCGCCGATAGTCCTTCACTATCTATCCCTTCACTTTGCCCTCTTCTTCCCCAAATCAAACCTGCAAGTAGGTAAGGCCCCCGATGCAGCAATTAACAAGCGAACTTCCACAAGCTGACTCCAACCCACCACAACACATGCAGATCGGTTCTTCCCACAGCTGGCATGCCTGCTCCTGCTTCTGCCCCCGATCTTCCAAAGGGACTTGTCATTCTTTACCAAAGGTGAAAACAAGGAAAACACACAGACAAAATTTCCCTATTCCAATAGGAAAATTTGGCTCAATACATACCGATTATTAAAAGACAGATGGAATCTATTAAAACAGTAACTTAAAAGGGGTAAAGAGTTCCCCCTTCCTCAGCCCGAACTTTCCCAGATTTTTCCCTGTAATTAAATCTTGAACATTTGAAATACTTAAGTTAGTGCTTTACTCAAATGATGCATTAACATTAGGCAAGTTGTTTTTTCACCTTACTAAAATCTTTGTCCGTTGGAAATCTTGACCAGAAATGTTAAACAGCATTTTAGGAATCTAATACAAAGGTGCTTAGCCAGCTAAAAGTGATAAAGAGCTATACTAAAATTTTATATAAAATAGAATTTAAGGCATCAGGGATTAAGCTGACATGTTTGTATCTCATGCTTCATGTTAGGCATGTTAGTTTTAAGATATTGCGAATTGTAGCACCAATAAATGAGATTGGTAAGTAATAATAGGATCTACAGAAAAGTCATGCTTTCCTTGTTGTAGTCAGTCATGTATGCTGTATAATTCAATCTGTAACTCCACAAACTCAATTTCCAACAATTGTTTATAATTTTTTCACATGAAATGGATTTAAAAGTCTTTTATGTCATCACCACAAATACTGATATAGGCTATGTAACTTTTGTTCTGTGTAAAAGTAAGTTTAAATACTGTTTTAAAAGAGAAGCCATTAATCCATGTCTTGGTTTTAACAAGCTACATAAGTTCAAAAAAAGGAAAAAATGGCATGCAACTGTCAAATATAACAACATTAAACAGACATATATACAAAAGTTTTTTCAGGTTGGGGAGACTGAGAGAAAATTAATATGTAATGACAGTACTGGACCACTCACAAATTGCAGCTGTGTTTGCTGCTATCTTTAATGGAATATCAGAGCAGCATTTCTCAAGTTGTTGTCCAATGGCACTCCAATATGCAGAAGAAAGTGGTCTACAAAATAACTTAGAGATTAAATAATACAGAAATCTAAGGGAAATAAAAGTAGGGCAAAGAAGAAACTTTTAATATTTTTTTCTTTAATTTTTTTCATAACTGGTATTTAATTCTATATGAAACTGTGGCAATATCAAATTAATATTTATTAAGTTTTTTTCCTAAAAGCATTAGGTTGTTCTTTGATTTAAACTTTGCTAGAGCACTGATCTTCAGAGGGAGATTTAGGTTTGTTCCCTCTTGGTGAGTTCAAACCCATGTGTCCCAGAAAGAAAGAGTTGCCAACGTAAGCTGCTCTGGAGCCATCCTGATCTGGAGCAGAGCAGCAGATCTTGGGGCACAGGGGGATTTCCTGAGGCGGGGAAAAGCCAGGGCATCAGAGAGACCCACCAGGAGTTGGCAGCTCTTGGGAATAATGCTGACGGAGGCCTGGGCATTGCCAGAGCAACCGTGGCCACCCCTGCACCTATAAAAAAGCAACCTAGGGAGCACTAGTGACCAGAGTATGGCATGTCAGTAAACAGGGCATGGTGCGTCAGCTAGGGTGTGGCATGCAGTTTGCACAGCAATTGGGACAGAAGGGAGTTGTCACCAGCTCAAGAGGTGAGTTCAATCAGGGGTCATCACCGTCTCAGAAGGAGCTTAGCTATGGTATCTACCTGGCAGAGAGTTATGTCCTTTGCCCTTGCCAGACGATGTGGCAACCCAGACAGCTGACATGAAAACATGCAGCCATCCAAGTCTGAGGCTGCAGGGCATGCCAGAGCCTTTCACTAGTAACGAATGACAATAGTGAGAAGTGTGTGGTATAGTAGTGAGTAGTGTGAGGTGACCAAGTGGATGACATACTCAGCCTGGTGGCAGAGCTACAAGAGGAAGTAGAAAGGTTAAGGAGCATCAGGGAGTATGAAAAAGAGATAACACTGAGATGTTGGTTAGAGCATGGTGCTAATAACACCAAGATTGTAGGTTCGATCCCTGTACGGGCCATTCACTTAAGAGTTGGACTCGATGATCCTTGTGGGTCCCTTCCAACTCAAAATATTCAGTGATTCAGATAGACTGGTGGAACCATGTTCTGGCCTCCCTGAGACAGAAACAGAAACAACCACCACAAAAAAAAAAAAAGATCAAAGGGGTCTTCTATCATCCCCCTGCCAGGCAGAAGGCTGTAACTTAAAGGAAAGGAGTGAATGAAGGCAAATTCATGCTTGGGGTAGCAGGTGAACCCCCTCCTTGCCTACCTTGCCTTCCCAGGTGCATCTGTACAACAAGTATGAGGCTCTGGATGTGGAAGGCAAGTCAATGGATGTTGTGGATGATGGTCCATCTACACTACAGAGGTTGCCAAGGTCAGAAAGGTCTATTTCCCATATCACAACCACCTTGATAAGGAAGTAAAGACAGGTTATAGTTGCACATGACTCACTTCTGAGGGGAACAAAGGGTCCCATATGCCAAACAGACCCTCTTCTTAAGGAAGTCTGCTGCCTCCCTGGGGCAGGTTAAGGATATCACTAGGAAACTTCCTAGCACGATACTGCCCTTGGACTATTACCTGTTATTGCTCTTCCATGTGAGTGGTGATAGTCCAAGGGCAATCAAAAGAGACTTTGGGACATTTGGGAAGGGTGATGCCTTTGGATTTTTAGGATTTTTAGCTTTTTGTAGATTTTAAGGTGGTTGTGTAGTCTCACACTTCAGAACAGTAGTTTACACTTACTCAACCCTATTACCCTATTTCATATCGAATTTTCTAAATTCTTTAGGCGTGTTTAGACTCCTTTTCAAGGCAGGACTTTAGTAAACATATTCTGTTTGGGAACATTTGCACCCCAGGCCTCTACAACAAGATACCACCATAGTCAAAGCAACCTTCAAGCCCCAGAACCTTGGAGGAGCTCCAAAGACAGAACGTGCCATGAAGAAGAGGAAGATGAGGAAGGACAGGGGTCTTGAGGCCCCCTGACTCAGTTCCAAAGAGGTGTGCCAGGGGAGGATCTGGGGGGTGGATAGATCTGGAATTGGATGGACAATACTATAAAATTGTAGAACCACTGCCTGGGGGGCGTGCGCCTTTTCTGTACTCCCGTGGGCCAGGAGGCCTTCATTAAAGACCTGCTCCTTACCTTATCTCTACTAAATTGGCCTGGAGTATTTTTTGTCTCCTGATCTTAAGGCAACAAGGGAATGAAGGTAATTTTTTCCTCTATCCTTCCAGTTGCAGGCAACTACATTGGAAGAAATAGACAGACAGTCTATTAATACATGGCTACATGGATGGTTTTGTGGGTCCTCCCCAGAGGAGATGATCAGAGAGATGAAATACCCCTCCTATGAAGAAAGGCTGAGAGAGCTGGGGTTGTTCACCCTGGAGAAAAGAAGGCTCCAGAGAGATCTTATTGCAGCCTTTAAATACTTAGTGGGGGCTTATGAGAAAGACAGACTTTTTTTACCAAGGTCTATAGTGACAGGGCAACTGACAGAGGGTAGATTTAGGTTGGATGTAAGGAAGAAATTTTTTATAGTGAGGGTAGTGAGACACTGGAACAGGTTGCACGGAGAGGTTGTAGATGCCCCATTCCTGGAAGTGTTCAAGGTCAGATTGGACAGTGCTGTGGCAGGAGTTCAGAAACAACGCACAGACGATCAATATGATCAAACGATGTTCAATTTATTATTTAAATGAGTTAGCTTTTATACAGTTAGTTTTTTCCGGGTACGTGATTACAACAAAGCGATTGGATAGCTCAGTCTGTGCACACGCTTCATGCCTTTAGTTCATTGGTCCCGATGCCCTGTCCACGCGTCCTGACGTCATTCGCGCCGTCCAAAGTCCCTCCTACCGATCCGCCTTAGGGACTTTCCAGGGGACTTTCCAACTTTCTTTTTATCGGTCATGTACACACAGTTTTCCCATAACTTACAACTATAAACACACAGTTTCACACAACTTGCAACTATAAACTATTCTTTTAATATCCTCCAAAGTTATGTCAAGTGAGGCTTACCGCTCCTCAGAGCTGGTCATATGGATTGTTCACAAAGTGTCCATTGTCCTGTAAATACTCCACAAATCTCCCATTCTGTTTTTGAACAATCCATACTTGATTGAAAACCTTGTGGATCACTTTCATTATACATTGTAAACCACAATTAGCAATTACTACACAACAAATTATAGCTACCAAAAGTGTCAACCCCTGAATCACTAATCCTTTCACCCACCCAGTGATGCCAAATTTGCTTAGCCAATTGGACAATTTGTCCTTGTCATAGGTAATGTGAGATAAGCGCTCTTTCATATCTCGAAGTTGTTTAGAAATGCTTTCCGAGTGGTCAGATAAATTCATACAACACATCCCTTCGAATTCTTGACACCCGTGTCCCTGTGCTAATAAGAAAAAATCAATAGCAGCCCCATTTTGTAACAGAGCATGCCATATCCTATCTACATCCACTAACAATTCTGATAAAATTCTAGAGGTACTGTTGGCCTGCTTTAAACTCCAGCACGCAAATTTTTTCATCCGAGCATAGTTGCCTGCAGCAGCTCCTCTTGGCAGAAAGAACGCAAGAGCTGAAAAAGCTGAGGGTGAGATAAATTCAAATTTATCATTACATTCTTCAGTAAATTGAAGTCCTCTCTTGGTCCTCGTTTTACTCGCTTTCCAGGAGAGGAGATCGCGCATTGAGGGGACAAACGTTAATTTGCCCAAGTAACATGGACTCCCAACTGGTCGCCGTGGAATACCATTCCATGCACGGTCTCCAGATATTAAAAAATTTCCCGGTGGCAGCAGCTTGCCGCCTGACACGTTAAGATTTTTGTATCCTGTTCTGACCTGTTCCCAATATCCCGGGTGACCTGTAACATTTTGATACCCATTAAAAAATCCTGATTCCCCCTGGCGACTAAGTCATTGGAAGAAAGGGTCTCCAAAGGACACTCCTCCCATCCCATTTATTGGTTGCCACACTGGTCTCATGATTGGACACTGAGAGGTTACATTAGTTAGCGTAAAGGGGACTACTGACCCTAACAATTCCAACTCCTGCAAGGGAATGGGGCTGCTCACATTGAGCTTTTCAATTATTGTCTTTTGTATCTGGGCCCCTTTCATACTGGGCCAAACTAAGTGGTTACAAGAGGTGGCATTTCCTTCCGTCCACAATGAATGCAGGTCTGAAATGTTGGGTCCCCATCCCTGATATTCTCGTAAAGGCAATGTAGGAAAACCTATAAGACAGGTGCAAAAAGGGTCTCCCGGAGTGGCTTCCAATAAGCAAAAGGATGACTGTCCTGTTTCGTGTGCCCAAGTTACCCACATGTTTTGTCTTGGGTTGATGTTCAACACACTACCTTTACCCGAAGCCCACAGGGCCATCCAGGCTAAGAAGGTCCCGATGCACCTTCTTTCCAGGGCTTGACCCATCGAGCAGGTATCCAGCGTATCCCAGTATCTGTAAGGACACAAACATACCCTCGGCCAGTCATTTTTACCTCTACTGGACCTTTCCATTCTCCTGTTACCAAATAGCGATACTGCACCAATATCTTGTCCAAACACTCTTCCCTACCTGTTTTAAGGGAACTACTGTGTATTACAATGGGGGGCTCCTGCTGCTCGCCTGTAAGTCGCAAACAATTTAAAACATACAAAGCTTTTGCTAATCTATCATGAGGACTTTCCAACTCCTCTCCCCCTTTTTGTTTTAGCAAAAGCGACTTTAACGTGCCATGCGCACGTTCAATGATCGCCTGACCGGTAGGAGAGTGTGGGATGCCAGTAACATGCACAATTCCCCAGTTGTGACAAAACTGCTGAAAACGTTGTGACACGTAACCTGGGCCATTGTCTGTCTTCAGCTGTTTTGGTACCCCTAATGCTGCAATGCAGGCTTGCATATGCTTGATGACGTGCTTGCTTGATTCGTCTGTTTGAGCAGTTGCCCACATGGCATGTGAAAAGGTATCAATGCTAACATGAACATGCTTCAACCGCCCAAATTCTGCTACATGTGTAACATCCATTTGCCACAGTTGTAGGGCCTGCAAACCACGAGGGTTGACCCCAAGCCCAATGCCTACTCCAGCCTTTTGACAAGATGGACATGACTGAACAATACCCTGGGCATCCGTAAAGGTTATTCCGAACTGCCTAACTAACATCTTTGCCAATTGATGCAAAAATTCATGCGACAAAACTGCTTCCTGAAATAAGTTAGCCGGAGGCCCAGCCCAGGCTGGAACCACCAAGTGGTCTGCCTTATTATTGTCAATGGCTAACCCTCCACATTTCTGATGACTGCAAATGTGGGTTATGAAATAGAGTTGAGTTCGTTGATTAACAAGATGTAACAGCTGTAAAAGTAAGGAATGCAACCTGTCATTTTTCACTGTTTTGACCATTGCTCCCTCAATTCTCATTACTGTTCCTACCACATACAGGGAATCAGACACAATATTCACTGGAGCATCCTGCCATCGCTGAAAAACCCACACAACAGCCCTGAGCTCTAATGTTTGTAAAGAGTCCTCTAAAATCCCGGGGAGCAGCTGACTGCCAGCTCCTACCTGTCTTCCACGTGATGGCCGCTCGCCTTGATTTCTTCCCAGCATCAGTGAATACTGTGTCACCCTTAACTGGTATCTCAGATCTCATAATTCGTTCCTCAATCTTCTGATGCCACAACAACGGCAGCAGCTTGGTCGCAGGGTAATGAGTACTGATTTTTCCTAGAAAATTTGCCGTGGCTATTTGGAATGCATTAGAGCATTCTCATAACCACGTCAAATATTCCTGAGCTATGGGAACAATAATGGTCTGTGGCTCTTTACCTGTAAGGTCAATAGTTCTCCTTCAACCTTTTATGATCAATTGAGCTAACAATTCTGACCTAGTTACAACTGTCTTTGCTGGCTGATATGGCAAAAACAACCATTCCAAGATATTCAGTTTTTTATTACCTGCTATCTGACAAATTAACCCAATGGGGTGCTGTCTTTCCCCTCCCGAGTTAATGATCATCACAGTCACTGCACATTCTGCTATTATGCGATTGCTATATCCTGCAGCTTTGTCTGCTATTTCTTGTAAAGCCTTCTTTTGCAGTGCAGTGAGTTCCTTGTGCTCATCTGCATTAGTAGATGTTCCCAGCAGTGGCATAAGAGGATGTATGTCGTCGTTGGTGATTCCACACACAGGCCTAACCCACTGAATATCTCCCATTAGTTGCTGTACATCTGCTAAGGTTGATAACTGTCTTTACATTAATTTTCTGTGGGCGCACTGTTCCCTGGGTGATGATCCATCCTAGATACTTCCATGGATCACTTTTTTGTACCTTTTCTGGGGCAATTTTTAACCCTCTCCAACTGTTCCTGTAACTTAGCCACAGTCAGACCTATCTCCAATTGTTTTCCTGCAATCAGAATATCATCCATATAGTGATACACTAGCAAGTGGGGATGTTCCTTTCTAAAAGGTTGCAATGCCCATGCAACGTACATCTGACACAGCGTGGGGGAATTTTTCATACCTTGGGGCAAGGTTATCCAGTGATAACGTTTGGCGGGTTTGGCCTTATTGGTGGAAGGCACGGTAAAAACAAACCTCTCTGCATCCTGAGGATGCAAAAAGATGGTAAAAAAACAATCTTTCAAGTCAATAATTACGATGTCCCAATCCTGTGGAATTACGATGGGATGGGAGTCCTGGTTGTAACGCTCCCATGTCTTCCATGACCTCATTAATGGCACAGAGATCATACAAAAGACGCCACTTTCCAGACTTTTTGGGAATGGTAAAAATTGGGGTGTTCCAGGGGCTAGTGGATGGTACAATATGCCCTGCGTCAAGTTGCTCTTGGACCAACAACTGAACATTCTGCAGCCTATCGCCTTTGAGCGGCCACTGATTTACCCAGACAGGGGTGTCTGTCTTCCATCTCAGTTTCAGGGTTGGCTGCCTCCCAGTGACCGCCCCTAAAAAGGGTCTGCCTTGCTCCTAACTGACCAAACATGTCTCGTCCGAGTAACGCAATAGGTAATGCAAGAACATACGGTCTAGTTCCTTCCGATTTGCCATCCTTAAAGCAAAAGTTTATCACGTCACGACTTATTCACGTCTGTTGCACCCCTCCCACTCCCACCATGCCCATGGGGGCTGGCGTCAAAGACCATGCCGGTGGCCACTTATGACAAGGAATAATGGAGACATCAGCACCGGTGTCCAGAAGCATTGTCAGCTGGGTGGACTGTCTGCTAGGATGCTGCACTATTACTGTTTTTCTGGCTTTCCTCTTTTAATATCTATGGCCAATAACACTTCCGGGGCTCCGGTAGAACTGAAACTCCCTTCTCCATGGTCTTTTCCTGTTACGTGCAGGACCTGGGAATGAAAAGGGATGAACTGGGCAATTTTGCTCCTGGCTGGAATGGTAATTGGTGGTGTCAGGGTATATAATTTTGATAACACCCAAATAATCAGCATCAATCAATCTTGGAACAACAAAAATACCTTGTCGAGACATGGAAGATCTTCCTATTAATAATGCACTAAGACCTCAGCCTAAGGGTCCCCTTAAGACCGAATCTACTATCACTACCTCTTGTGTCTCGAGAGTGACATCTACTGCTGTTGCCAAGTCCACTCCGGCACTGCCAGTGGTGGTGGCCCGGCAGCTGTCCAAGCACCCTGACTTGCTGTCATCGCGCAAGGGGTTGGTGCGCTCAGCCTCCCGTTTCCCTTTTGCCTACACTCGTGCATGTTATGGTTATCTTTCTGACACGTTTCACACCACTTTGAAACAGCAGCTCCTTGAGGTCCACTCTTTTGACCTGCAGGACACTGAGCTTTAAAATGTCCCTTTTGCCCACAGTTATAGCATTTTTTCTCTATCTTCCCTTTGCCTGACTTATTTGCTTTTTGCACAACGACCACATAAGCGGCCTTCTCCTGTTGAATTATTCTGTCTGCGGCTTCTAATAGCTGAGCCATTGTAGAACCTCGGGGCAGGATACTCAAAGCTCGTTTAGTTTTTTCATTGGCATTGTCATAGGCTAACATGTCCAAAAACTTGACCTTCATGACCTCATCTAGGTCGGGATTTGCATTAATCGCATGATGTAACCGATCAATAAACTTCCCAAATGGCTCTGTTGGCCCCTGCCGTACTGTAGTAAAAGATGGGGCTGTTCTATCGTCATGCACTGCCTGTACTGATTTTTGTGCCAGCTCTTGACTGAGCTGCAATACTTCGTTGGGAAATTGTACTCGCCAGTCTGCTCGCGCAAAAGGACCCGCTCCCATAAGCATTTGAGATGTTACCCCAAAGAGAGGATTCCCCTGTTGCCTAGGGGTTGCAGCCACTGTATCACACGCTGCCTGCCACTTCTGATAGAATTGCAACTGCTGATGGGGAGATAGCAAAGTGTTAACTATCATCCTAGTATCATAGGGGGTCATCAACGTAGAAGAAAACAAGTGTTGTAACACAGATATAGTATAACCCAATTTTAACCCATACTGAGTTATTGCAGCCTTAGCTTCCTTTAGCATCTTCCAGTCTAAGGTCTGGTAGCCCCTGTTTCCCCCCTCCGTCTACTATAACCAGAAATGCTTGAGGACTCCACAACAAAAATTCTCCCTCTATCATAGCATCTTGCACAATTGCCTTCCATCTCTGCACCGGACCCTCCCCACTCACGCCACCCCCTGAACCCCCAAACAGCAGATTTACAGATCCTCCTAGCACGGCCCCACCCCCTCCCCCCTCTATGAATGGATTTTGCGGAGGTGGTGGGAGTGACAGGAAAGGGTTTGGGGGGGCCTGCGCCTGTATGGGGATGGGGGGAGCCAGCAATGGCATAGGGGGCACAGAGGGCTCCTCCCGCCTTAGCTCCTTTTCTGCTATGGATGCCTCCAAATCTTTCAATCGCCGTAGAAGCTCCTGTAGCTGCGTTCGCTCCTTTGTAGCCCTTTTTCCATCCTCAGAGTTCGATTCCGAGCCCAGGGATGAAAGTGTAGATGGTGGCAACAGCGGGTACAGTGGTGCTGCACTGTGTGTTGATCCACGGTCCCCTTTCCCTTCCGTTTTTTCTTGCCGAGACTGTCCCGCCGGGCCCGGCGGGGGGGCAGTGGCAGAGGCAGGTCCCGGCGGTTCGGGGCTGGCAGAGCACGACGGCGGCCGGAACTCAGTGCCTGTGGTGGCGGGCGCAGGCAGGTGAGTGGCGGGGCTGGCAGGGCTGGCAGCACGGTCGCTCGGTGCAGCAGAGCCGCTGTCATTGGGCTCGCTGCGGGGGAAGGTGCTGCTGATGGTGGTGCGCACCGTAGTTGGCATAGCAGTTACAACGGTCCCTCCTGGGTCACTGGCTGATGGTTGGGGAGGGGTCGACATCTTGGAACCAGTCGGCAACAGGATCGGAGGAATGGCAAACAAATACTGGGAAACCAAGCCACTCTCTTTACTTTCAGTTTTGCTGCTCACTAATGCAGCATACGCTGAGGCAGTAATCTGTCGCTCAGTTCTCATGGATTTCAGTGTTTCAGTCAACAGCCGCCACAACGTTGGATAGCGGGTTGCCTCCTTAGATCCCTTACTGATCTCTTCCCACAGCTGCTTTCCTATATTTTCCCATACTGGGACTTCAAAAGCAGCACTTACTGTGGGAATAAACCCCTTATCTCGAGCCCAGTTCAACAGCCCTTTGAGGGCACCTGTATCATAGGTTATCCCTCTCTTGGAGAGAATATGTTGGAGGAGCTTAAGCACCGCTTCTTCCTCTTTACTAGGCGCCGTCCCCATTTCCTCCCCAGCTGCTCACCTGATTAGGGTGAGATTCCAAGTCGTCTCTGGCTCATGAGCTCTATTCTGATGCCGGGGCAGCACCGCTACAGCTGGCTTTCGCGCACCCTCTTTTCTAATGCCGACGCAGTCCTTGAGGAACACGGCAATCTGAGGGTCCCTGTTCTGGGCGCCACCTGCTGCAGCAGGAGTTCAGAAACAACGCACAGACGATCAATATGATCAAACGATGTTCAATTTATTATTTAAATGAGTTAGCTTTTATACAGTTAGTTTTTTCCGGGTACGTGATTACAACAAAGCGATTGGATAGCTCAGTCTGTGCACACGCTTCATGCCTTTAGTTCATTGGTCCCGATGCCCTGTCCACGCGTCCTGACGTCATTCGCGCCGTCCAAAGTCCCTCCTACCGATCCGCCTTAGGGACTTTCCAGGGGACTTTCCAACTTTCTTTTTATCGGTCATGTACACACAGTTTTCCCATAACTTACAACTATAAACACACAGTTTCACACAACTTGCAACTATAAACTATTCTTTTAATATCCTCCAAAGTTATGTCAAGTGAGGCCTACCGCTCCTCAGAGCTGGTCGTATGGATTGTTCACAAAGTGTCCATTGTCCTGTAAATACTCCACAGGACAAGGCTTTAAGCAACCTGATCTAGTGAAAGATGTCCCTGCCCATGGCCCAGGATTTGGACTAGATGGTTTTTAATGGTGTAGCAAGACACTCTACCTAAATGGGGCTACAGCAGCTTGAACTTTGTCTTATTTACAAGTTATGAGTGATGGTTTGAGCAAGGAGAGTCTGCTGGTTTTGGTGTTGAAGAATGATGAGACCAGCTTGACTAAACTATCTCAAATTACACCTATCACAAGGAAGTGCAAGACAGGTGCTTCCTGACTGAGGCTAACATCAGCAGGGATATGCAGGCCATGAGAGGGAAGTGAGTCAGAAGGGTTGAGAAGAAGAAACCAAAGAGCTGATAACACCTCTTGCAGCAATAAAGCATCTATTGCAGAGCAGACATGACTATATGTACTCTAAAAATGTATATGACTGACAGTCAATGACTTTATACGATAAAAGACCAGTCCCACTTTTTCATGGTGGGGATTTCTAGTATACCTCCTTAAGGTGTGTGAAGATCCTTCCCTTCAGTGGGGACACCCCTCAAGGATACCCCTTGAGGCTGAGTGAAAGAGATTGCCCATAGACATTGCTATGGGTGATTAACATCAATCGCTATTTGAGAAGCTAGCTCTGATATTATTGATTTTAATAAGTGCAAGCCTTGAGGAGTTGGGATATCAACCCAGGATCTGTCATTGTCATTCAGCGATGGTCCTCCAAGTATAGCAAACTTGAGAGTTTGCTGGGTCTGAGAGGTGTCCCACTTGGAGGTTGCTGGCCACAGCCCACTGAGGGTCAGGAGAGCTCAAAGAGTTTCACTTTGGACTGCTGTTTATAGGGTCACAAGAGAGTGGACTTTAGTCATAGTAATTTTCCATCCAAACCTCAATTTGGGTCAGTAACTTTCTTTGAAAGTTTGATAACAAAAATATTCAAGAAAAATAAGTTTCCAAGGCTGTTTGTCAAAAACCAGGAGCTCATTAGCCAACACTAGTTCCTGGGAGCAGACAGAGTTTCTGATAAGCTCAAGAGTAGCTTAACCCAGGTGCTGTTCATCAAGGCCGAGGCCTAATGAGCATTTCTTAGATCATAGTGCGGCCTGGGCGGGGAAGGGGGGAAGATGTACCACCACAGTCAGACAGTTCCCTCAGGACCCTGGGATGCATCTCATCAGACCTCATAGACTTGTGCTATTCAGCTTCATCATCTGGCCCCAAACCTGCTCTTCACGTCCAGTGGGAGGGATTTCACTTGTCCCACACCCACCCAGAGAACCAGGAACTTGAGAGAAGTGGGAAGCCTGACAGTCAGTAAAAACCAAGGCAAAGATCTCATTGAGTACCTCAGCCTTCTCCATATCTGTTGCCACCAGTTCACCCTTCTTGTTTATCGGGGAGTGCACTTCCCTTGGCCTTTCTTTTCTGACCTACGAACTTATAGAATCCCTGCTTGATATTCTTCACATCCCTTGCCCAGTTCTGTTCCAACTTTGCATTGGCTTTCCTTACCACATGCCTACACATTTGAGTCGTATCCCTGTACTGTCCCTAGGTCACATGTCCCTGCTTCCACTGGATGAGCATTTCTTTCTTACTCCTCAGTTTGAGGAGCCATGCTGTTTTCCAGCCTGCCTTGCTCAATTTTTTACACACCAGGATAGAGAGCTCTTGCACTCTAAGAAAAGTGACCTTAAAGAGTTGCCAGCTCTGGTCAATCCCTCTGTCCTTAAGGAATGTTACCCAGGGGATCTCGTTCACCAACTCCTTAAACAGCTGGAAGTTCTCTCTTCCAAAGTTCAGGGTCCTGTCTTTGCTCCTTGCCAAGCTCATGCTCCTTGCGATCACAAACTCAACCAGAGTGTGGCTGCTACAACCCAGGTTGTCACCAATCTTAACTCCTTTAATGAGTTCATCTGCATTGGTGAGCACCATATCCAGTAATGCCTCACCTCTGGTTGGTTTGTCTAATACCTGGACCAGGAAGTTGTCCTCAACACACTCCAGGAATCTCCTGGATTGCTTACAGACAGCTGGATTGCTTTCCCTGCAGATGTCTGGGTGGTTGAAATCCCTTATCAGTGTGAGAGCTTGTGAGCATGATGCTTCCTGTATCTGAAGCAAGAAGGCCTCATCAACAGGATTCCCCTGATCAGTTGACCTCTAATAGACTCCCACCACCAGGTGTCCTTTGTTGGTCCTGTCCTTGATTTTTACCCACGGGCTCTCAACCTGTTTATGGATGTTTCTCAGAGGCAGCTCTTCACAATCTGTCCCTTCCTTAACCTAGAGCGCACCACCCCCTCCCCTCCTTCCTGGCCACTCTCTTCTGAAAAGCTTGTAGCCCTCAATTGCAGTGTTCCCATTGTGTAACTCATCCCACCAAATTTCCATTATAGCAATCAGGTCATAGTTTTCTAATTGCACCATGGTTTCCAAGTCCTCCTGCTTGTTACCCATGCTGCATGCATTGGTGTAAAGGCACTTCATCTGGGCTGTCACTTCATCTGGGCTGTCGACTGTCGCGGTAGGAACGGCCGTGCGACATAAAAAAGGTTCCAACAAAGTTTATTTCCAGGAAAAAGACAGCACACCGGGGCTGCTTAGCAGTCCCTTTAAGTACAGTTTTTGAACACACGTAATCCACACGGATAGGACAGTTCAAACTCACACACCAGAATTCTTACAGCTAATAGGTGCATTTTCTAAACTCTACTTTCTCACAACAACTTTGCTCTTTCTCAAAACAGCCCTGTGAGGTTCCCACAACAGTCCCGAGCACCTGCTCTTATTTTTCTCTCATGCTGATGTTTTTCCCAACCACTCTTGTTCAAAACAGGTCTCTGTTCTCATGAGACAATGTTCCTGTTCTCACGGGACAGCTTCTTCAGGATGCATCAGTATATTGTCAGGATCAGGGCCTCAGTCCTCTCTTTCAGTCCATCTCAGGGGTACACTTTGATCTGGTCAACATCGACTGCTTCGTCGATAAGTGCCAGGCTGCTGACAGGTTCTCTGTCAACCCCCGACAGTCGACCTCTTTATCTTTTGGGAGGAGCCCTCTCTAATTCCTTTGGGACGATTTACATGTATTTCCCTGATGTTCCCTAAAGCGTTGTTGTTTCCTGGTTCCTTAATGACACCCAGTAGAGCATCCCCTTCCCCCTGCCAAATCTTGTGTAAAGCCCTGCTAATAAGTCCAGCCATCTTGCTTCCAGAACACTCATACCCCACTTGGTCACGTGCACCCCATCTGCTGTCAACATGCTCTGTCTCTCGAAGGCATGTCCCAGATCAGAGAACCTGAAGCCCTGAGCATGGCACCAGTCTCACAGCCATTCACCCTATCCACTCTACCTGAGTCCCATTTCCCTACTGGGAGGATAAAAAAGAACACTATGTGTACTCCAGATCCTTTCAACATGTTTCTGAGGGACATGAAGTTGCTTTTGATATTTTGGAATCTCTTTGTTGTAGCCTCATTCATTCCTACATGGAAGAGTAGGAGCAGATGATAGTTCTCAGCTTTTACCAGACTTGGAAGCCTCTTTGCAATATCCGAAATGTGGGCCCCTGGTAGGCAGCAAACCTCTCTAGAGAGGTTGTTCGGACAACAAATGTGCCCTTCTGTGCCTCTCAGTGAGGAGTCCCCAATAACTAACATCCTCTGTGATTTTTTGGTGGTGCTTGTTCTAATACGTGTGGTTGTTTGTACTAACTTTGTAGGATTGTCCTCTTCTTGATCTTGACTACCTATCATGGATTCTTCTCATTCCATCCACAGAACATCATATCTGTTTTGTAGGGTCACATTGGTAGCTCAGGGAAGACTTCCTCATGCTCTGAGCAGAGATGAGAGTCCATTCTCTCTTCTGAATTAGCGGAGCCTACTGGCTCATGGTTGGATGCTAACTTACCTTCAGTTTCCAAGGACTTTAGGCAGGACTGTCACCCTGCCTATGTGAGAGCATAATACCAGGCATCTATCTCCTGCTCAGATTCTCGGATGGTATGCTGCCTGGTGAGCTCTTCACACAATGTGGTAACCTTCTTGAAAAGCTCATCTATATGGGCACACTTGCACCCATGGCACCCACCTCTGCCTTCAGGTTCCGAGGGACTTCCAGATTCTGGAGTTCCCTGTAGCTGAGGGCCTGGGTAGCTCTCTCAGCCTTTGAGAGTTCTGTTTGGGTGTAGGCTTCTACCCGGGGAGGCTGTGGCCTCTCTAGCTGGGTTTCAGCCTCAGCCCAGAGGTTGCAATGGGTAGACACCATTTTTTGTTGCCATAAAAAGGCTGCTTCTCATTGACTCCTCAATAGGATGGAGGAGGCCTTCCTCTGTGCACCAGTGAGGATGTGGCCCTTCTTGGAGTGTGTGTGGCGATTCCTTCCTTGCGTGGGGACACCCCTAAAGGTTGCTCCTCAAGGCTGAGGAAAAGAGATTTGCCCACGGTCATTAGTATCAGTGAGTAGCATCAATCTCTACTTAATAATTACTTTACTAGTTTTAATATTATTGTTTCAATATTGCTTCAAAAATAATGCATTATACTAGTAGTTATACCTCCTCTACTGTGTAGTAAATAATTCTCATTAAGATCTTTTAATCTAATCATTATCATAACCAATTTAAATAAATAGTTTATTTTATTTTGTGAAGTAAGATAACACAAAATACCAGGCAGTGGAAGGATTTTAGGAAGATTTATTTCCAAAGTCGAGAACACTAGACATTAATCCTAACGGCATTCAAATACTGGGCCTGAGAAAAGACATGCTCCCTCCTCTTCTCAGGGCTTTTATAATTTCTGCCCCCCACCCCTGCTGGGGTCTTTGACAAGTTTGCCAGGACTTATATTTTTCTCATACCAGGGAGAATTTCTCTGGAATTCAGGAGGAGAAAACATCTAAAACTGTCTCTGAGAAAGATGCCTCTTCTAGGCAGGAAAGTCTTCCTAAGCGAAACAAGCTCTGATCTCCTCTCCATAATTCTTCTGTAAGGGTTTTCTACCCTTACAATTAATATAAATATATTTTAGGCATGCTTAATTCTGTGGGACAAAGTTGTATAAAGGTTCAATTACACCTGTATAATCCTTCGGACTTAAACCATTGACTAAGTCTGGGGCTAATATTGGATCCTCTGAGAAGGAATTTAGATAGCAAGGGGGTCCTTTCTGTACCTCGTGACTCAATGGGAGGGTTTCTCTAATAAACTTTGTCTGAAGCTTCCATTCTGCCCACAACAAGATTGAAATAGACATATCAGAGAATTAGATAAATAGATAAATAGGTTCCATCATGTCGTGGTTTGAGACCCCCAAAAATCCAATTTCCAAGTCCAAGCCCCCCTCCCACAATTTGCTTCAGTGCGAGAGGGTTTTCCAGACATAACACAAGACTCAATATGGGGGGAAGGGAATTATATTACAATTATTACACAAATAAATACTATAATACATTATATACACAATTCTAACTCTCTCTCCTATGGTAAAGCGATATTTACATTAGATCAAGTCCCTCCTTTCCCTTCAATAAAAGTTCAGAAGGGAAGAAGGAAAGATCCTTTCCACTTTCAGGGCAGCAGTGTCTCTCCTCTTCAAAGCAGCCGTCATAGCTGGAGTTGTCATAGCTGGCATCTCTCTCTCTCTCTCTCTCCATTACACACAAGGGGGTCTCCTCTCAACCAAAGGTCTTGCCCATGGACTGCCAGCAGGGACAAGGCTCGCCTCACCATGGTCATATCACGAAGTGCAGGGCATCTTCGTGAAAGTCCCTTCCTCAGGGGATTCAAGCTCCTCCTGAGTCAGAACGTTTAGGGCAGCTCTCAGTTCAGTCTTTGCCCCAAGCGTTCTACCAGAGCTTCTTTGCTCTGTCTCAATTGCCAGCGTGGCAGCAGAAGTGGGGGCAAGGCCACCTCCCCCGCATTCCACCCTGGTCCAGCTCCCAGGACGTCTCTGAGCTCTCAGCTCTTCTCTCTCTCTCTCTCTAGCTGCTGCTGCATTTTGGGACTCCCTAAGAGTTTGGAAGTCCACCCCTCCTCTCTAGGAGGTCTCGGGGTTTTGGGAAAGTAATTCAGTCTTACCCCCAAAACAGTCTTTGTTGAGTTTTCTCTGCTCTGTTGCTAGCTCTCCCTCCTGCAGGAACATCTCTGCGTCTCTCTCAGCCGGCTATGTGCCATCTCTGCTGCTTGTTATCTCTTTTGGCTCTCGGTCACAGCTCTCCACTCAGCGCTGCCTCTGCCGCCACTTTTCCGTCTTCTGCTGCCCACTCACAGCAAGGAAATTTCCTCCAGTTCTTAGCTACAGTACTTGGTCCAGTTTAATCCTGTTCCAAGCTCCTGCAGCCCCCAACCAGGGGGCTGGGGGCTTTGGCCCCCAGTGGGGCTCGCTGGCCCCTACCTCCTCGTGGCTCAGACCATGGCCGCGTCTCTTCCAGCTACATCATCATCCTTTTTTTCCGTTCTGGTGTGATATGTTTTAATTTTGCAGGGGTGTTGATTGGGTCAACACCAAGAAACACCATCCCCCTGGAGTTAACCACTTTCCAACTCCAGGGGAAAACCCTTTTTAACCCAGGACACATCAGATAAGTAAGTAGATATGCAGATAAATTCCATCACATAGATGAAGAGATTTCATCAGATAGATAGATAGAAAGCTTCCATTAAAACAACTGTAGGGACAGAAAAGTTAAATGCAGAAGATTTATTTGAGGTGGATAAAAAGTTTTCACTGAAGGAATTTTTCACTGCTAGGTAAACTAGGCCTGGGAAAAGATCAGTGTGAGAAAATTCAATTTATTACACCTACAGATGTTTATTCTCTGCCTGGTTTAAGAAGTAGGATTGCTGTGTAGTGTAACGGTTTAATTATTGCATGGACACAGTTTGCATGTATAAAACTGAATCATTTAATTGTTACAACTTTTCAGTATATATAGGGTTTTGGGAAGGAGGGACAAACATTCCATTCATAGCCGGGATTAAGGGTCCAGGAAACACAGGGAGATATTTTTCATCAAACAGATAAGCAGGCATTTCTTTATCACAACTACAATGATAGATGGGGCAAAGCAAAGCTATAAAGAGATTTACCACTGAGTCTGCAAGTCTGCTTAATTAATAGATAATACAAGAATTTCAGGGAGTGAATGTAAACAGACTCTCTTTGTTTAAATCCCAAGGCTTCTTGCTAAGATCAGTTCTCATCTCTGCAGTGTCATAAAGAATTTATATTCCAACATCTCCCGTTTTGTTTTTAAGCTGCAAAATTGAGACTTTGCACAAAACTGCAATTAACTATGTGTTGTATACAAGATAATAAACAGGGAATACATAGCATAATACAAAGGAATACAAACAGGTCTATTAATATTACTATAAATGCTTTCTTTAACCAAGGTCCTATACTAAACATATCAAGCCAACTAAACATGCTATCTAAGCCTTGTTCATTATCTTCTTTGAGCTGAAAGTTTCTTCAACTTATCAATGCTTTGATGTATCGATTCAGAATGAGCTAATAACAAAAATCTATAGCTGCATTTTAGAAGCAAAAGTATTCTTAAATGGATTTAACAAGAAACACTGCAGCCTTACTTTTAATACCACAAGTAAAAATTAATTTAGCAAGAAGGTCCCTTTTTGAAGGCAATGTACAGTTCTTTAGATACCTGAAAAAAATGTTTCAAGCAGCTCTATGTCACCTGAAGTAATTACAAAGCCAAATATGTCAACAAAATATTGGAACAACTTTTAACCATTTTACCACTGCTTCTTACTTCCTACACCAGTGTGCCTTTCTTACATGGAAAGTATAATTATACAAAGGCATTACATGTCAGAATAATTTGGGCCACAAAGCTTGGCATTATAAAGACATATGAAGGAATCATAGCAATTTAAAAGGTATCCTGCATATCTTTATAGTCAGTTTTAAGAAAAATATGAAAGGCACTCTCTCACCTGCTGCATGGTTTCATTCAGTGATACTTTGCAGTGTATTCAGGGTTTCCGACTTCAGAATAAAGTTTTCCTTAATACCTTAGCTGTGCTTTAGTGCTCTAGGTTACCTGTGTGCATATCATTTCTTACACAGACGAATTCTTTCAGAGAGTTTGGTGGATCAATTGATTCCATCAGATCTGTTGGATCCATCAATCCCATCAGATGGGTAGACAGACTGTCAGATAGGCAGATAGGCAAGTAGATCCCATCAGAGATTGATTCTGTCAGAGACGTAGATAGATACATTGATTTTGTCAGATAGGTAGATATATTCTGTCAGATAGACAAATAAATCAAACAGATTTGTAGATAGGTTCCATCAGATGGATCTATATATTCTAACAGGCAAGTAGATAGGCATATAGATTATGTAAGATAGGCAGATAGATAAGTAGATAGATTGTTAGATAGGTAGGTATGTAGATTGATTCCGTGTCTTGGTTTTATAGACAACGCTGCCAAGGAAGAGGCACCTTACATGGAAAAGAGACCCAAACTTTCCTGGACTTATTATAAATTTGAAAAAAACCCTACTGATACTCACGAGAAAAAGTGTAGAAACAGAACAAGTTTACTGAAAAAAACAAAAGACAGAAAACCAAAATAAACTGCAAACACACAATAACCAAGACAGAATATCACCCAGAAAAGTCTCTGTCCACTGCGGTGTTGCTGAAACCGGTAACTGAGGTTTCTTTCAGTGCAGTTACAGTCGCGACCAGAAGGTGGTGCTGGTGGGCTTTCTCGGCAGCAGCGGACACTTTGGCTGCAGCTGCGGTGATGGAGGCCACCACGTGATAGTGGTGACAAAATGGCAGGTGCAGGTGGGAGGTTCCCCTGCAGGCACCGGCGACCCGCGGAGCAGGGTTGCAATGGGACAAGCCCTCGACTCGATGTGGCTGCCGCAGAGATGGTCCCCACCTCTAGGCAACTGGAACTGGCTCCGGCAGCATGGTGGGGGAAGGGGGGGAAACGGCTGGCAGGAGTGGGGAGGTGGCAGCTCCTTGTCAAAAACCGATCAGGGAACAGAGGCAGAACACGTGATGCTAGTGGTTCTTATACCTCCTAAACTCTCACTCCACGTCTCCCCTGCCCCTTGATCTTGTGGTGGCAAACACCTCAGAGTGGCCCCCTCTGCTCCTCTCCAGCAGGTCCTGGCACGGGCTGCGCTGGCAGATCACAGTGCCATTATCAGCACACGCAACTTACTGGTGGTATGAAAAAATTTCAAGAGACAATTTTAAACCCATAACATTATGCACCACGAATTTTTCCATACCAACATGCTATATCAGATTTAAAATTTCCAACTATATACATACATGCATTACTCCAACTATATACACATTACAAATATATGCATACAGATACAGTGTTACAGATAGTTTACCCAAAAATTAGGTCCCTGTG
>NW_020925358.1:559317-568655 GCF_003984885.1 Neopelma chrysocephalum | reverse complement strand
ATCCAAACTGTTTTCCCTAGCATACCTCTCAGGTGTACCACAGGGACTTTATCTCACTCTATGGTGTGAAGGGACTCTGACTGGGCAGGGTTGGCTCGATTGACAGAGCCTCTACTGTTGACTAACCACGTAGCCTTTGCTAGATGCTGATCCCAGTGCTTGAAAGTCCCCCCACCCAATGCCTTCAGCAGTCCATTACACCCTTCAACCTTCCCAGTGGCTGGTGCATGATAGGGGATATGATACATCCACTCAATGCCATGCTCTTTTGCCCAGGTGGTAACTAAGCTATTCTTGAAATGTCCCATTATCTGACTAAATTCATTCTGGGGTGTCATTTCACCACAGAACTTGTTTTTCAAGGCCCAGGATAGTATTTCGGGCAGTGGCGTGAGGCACCGGGTGCATCTCCAGCCATCTGGTGGTTGCTTCCACCATGGTAAGTACATACTTTGGAGGGTCTGCAGCAGTGTGATATAGTCAATATGTCAAGCCTCTCCATACCTATACTTGGTCCATCCCCCACCATACCACAGGGGCTTCACTCTCTTAACCTGTTTAATTGCAGCGCATGTCTCACAGTCATGGATAACGTGGGAGATAGTGTCCATGGTTTAATCCACCCCTTGGTCTTGTGCCCACTTGTAGGTGGCATCCCTTCCCTGATGACCTGAGGCACCATGGGCCCATCGAGCTACAAACACCTCTCCTTGTGCTGCCAGTCTAGATCTACCTGTGACACTTTGACTTGTGCAGCTCGGTCTGCCTGTTCATTGTTGCGATGCTCCTCGTTAGCTCAGGTTTTGGGCACGTGTGTATCTACATGGTGAACTCTCACGATCAGCTTCTCTACTCAGTTGACAATGTCTTGCCACAGTTTGGCAGCCCAGATGGGTTTTCGTCTGCATTTCCTATTGGCCTTCTTCCATCGGTCTAACCATCCCCACAGAGTGTTGACTACCATCCATGAATCAGTGTAGAGGTAAAGCCCTGGCCACTTCTCCTGTTCAGCAATGTCCAGGGCCAATTGGATGGCTTTGAGCTCTGCAAATTTGCTCGATCCACCTTGTCCTTCAGTCACTTCTGCGACTTGTCATGTGGGGCTCCATACGGCTGCTTTCCATTTTCAGTTTGTCCCTACAATGCGACAGGAACTGTCAGTGAAAAGAGTATAATGTGTTTCTTCTTTTGGCAGCTGATTGTATGGTGGAGCTTCCTCAGCATGTGTCACCTGCTCTTCTTCCTCTTCATCTGCCAGACCAATGTCTTCAGGCCAATTTGTGATTATTTCCAAAATCCCAGGGCAATTTGGGTTTCCAATATGGGTGTGCTGTGTGATCAAAGCAATCCACTTGCTCCATGTAGCGTCAGTGGCATGATGAATGGAGGAGACCTTTCCTTTGAACATCCACCCCAGCACTGGTAGTCAGGGTGCCAGGAGAAGCTGTGCTTCTGTGTCAATCACCTCTGAGGCAGCTTGAACTCCTTCATAGGCTGCCAGAATCTCCTTCTCTGTCTGGGTGTAGTTGGCCTCAGACCCTCTGTAACCTCAGCTCCAGAATCCAAGTGGTCAGCCTCAAGTCTCCCCAGGCACCTTCTGCTGGAGGTTCCAGGACTATTATTCCCGGTTGCAGAGCAGAGCATGTTCTTCACCTCTGGTCCTGTCCTGACTGGGCCAAGGGCTACAGCATGAGCAATCTCCTGCTTGATCTGGTGGAAGGCTTGTTGCTGTTTGGGGCCCCACTGGAAATCATTCTTCTTGCAGGTTACCAGGCAGAGAGGACTTACTCTTTGACTGTACTCTGGGATGTGCATCCTCCAGAAACTTATGGTACCTAGGAAAGCTTGTGTTTCTTTCTTGCTGGTTGGTGGAGACATTGCTGTGATCTTGTTGATGACTTCTGTTGGGATCTGACATCATCCATCTTGCCACTTCACCCCCAGGAACTGGATCTCTCAGGCAGGTCCCTTGACTGTGGAGTAATGGATAAGGTTAAAAGTTAAAAGAGATGTAATATGGTCACAATGTCTACAAAGGTTCCCTAAACACTGATAAACACCTGGGATAGATGATACACCAGAGAAGGGAGCGATGTGAAGGCATCGCGGTCTCTCTCCACAAACATCCTGCAGGAAGGGAACATGGTGACACTTTGACCCATGCTGGATCTGTCCATCAAGAAAAAATAGATGCCAAGGACAACTACCCAATTCAGAACTTATGACTAAATTCACTCAAACTCCACCTAAACCGAAAGAAATAGTATAAAAGGAAGTGGGAAATAGAAAAGTCAGAAGAAGATTTCCATTGAAACTGCTGGAATCTTGTTTCCCCCCCCGGGACATCTGTTGGGTGAGAAACTTAGGCTATGCACCCTAATTACTGCTTTTAAGGACTAGAACTTGCTTTTGCTCCATAATATATTAGTAGATTGTTTTGTTTTAGAGTTTGTGCTTGTGCTTGCTGAATAGTATTATTACATTGTTTTAAGTGTGTTTTTGTAACTAGACCCTCTCACCATGAACCTTTATTAACTTGTCACAATTTGTATTAATAAAGAGTGTTATTCCATAAACTGTTAGAGTGAGTCCTTTATAAGGTGCTGACAGTTTGCTCAAGGGTGGAACAATATGTGTGAAAATGTGCTGAGGGGTTTCCCATACACTGTTACATGGCAGTCCCTGAAAAAGGGCAATCGAATTACCCCGATCTTGTGAATCTGTTTGGTGAAGGGTTCCCGTGCGGAATACCTGACAGACTAGATCGGACTTACATGATTTTGTTTTTCCCTGGGGCACTAACAGACAAATAAATCTCTGGGTTGAGAAAATGGGTTGGGTGAATTCCTCCCCCCTCTTTCATGTGACACTTGACTTTACTCTTTTTGATGGCAAAGCCAGTTTTCAGGAGAATCTGGATGATCTTCTCTCCTTTCTCAAAGACTTCTTCTGCCATGTTCCCCCATAAGATGATGTCATCGATGTATTGCAGACATTCCAGAGCCTCACCCTTCTCTAGTGCAGCTTGGATCAGTCCATGACAGATGGTGGGACTGTGTTTCCACCCCTGGGGCAATCGGTTCCAGGTATACTGCATGCTCCTCCAGGTGAAAGCAAACTGTGGCCTACACTGCTGCTAGGGGAATGGAGAAAAATGCATTTGCAATGTCAGTGGTGGCACCACTTGGACTCCAGTTCATCCTGAAGTTCCAGCATGTCTGGCACAGCAGCACTCAGCGATGGGGTAACTTCATTCAAGTCACGATAGTCCACTGTCTAATGGGTTTGTATTTCTCCCTGAGAAGGAAAAACGGATATAGGATAGGTCATTTGATGTGTATTCTGCCAATAAGATATTCCATACCATGTTACGCCAGCCCAGATATATAAACAGACAGGAAGGAAGAGAGTTCTCTCTTCTCTTCCAGGTACTGAGTGAGGCAGTTTCGGGCAGTTCCTTCGGGGGAAGAAAAGAGTCGGTTGTGTGGGAAGTATCTTTATTTTTAGTTCTTCTTTGTATGCATATTGCTTATAGTGTTTTTTCTATTTTTGTGTAAATATAAATAATCTTTCTTAGCAGCCCTGGACTAGTTTTTTTTTTTCTTCCCTTTTTTCTCTTTTTCCCCCTCCCCTTCTCCCCGGAGGAACTGGGCGCAGGCTCAGTAGACACCTGACGTTCAGCCAAAGTAAACAGCTACACACTGTCAATCTCCATTCTCCGTCAGGCTTATGCACAGGCCAAATGGGGCTGTTGAAGGGTGAGTGGGTCTTGTTGACCACCCCTTGGCTCTCCAGCTCATGGATCATCTTGTGGATGAGGATCACTGCATCTCGATTTGTTCGGTACTGCCAGTGATGCACTGTCGAGGTGGCAATCAGTACTTGCTGTTCTTCTACCTTCAAGAGTCCTACAGCAGAAGGATTTCTGACAGTCCACACAGTGTTCAATAGCTTAATCCCTTCTGTCTCCACAGCAGCAATTCTAAAAGTCCATTGATGTCTCTTTGGGTCTTTGAAATATCCGTTCCTGAGGTAGTCAACACCCAGGATACATGGGGCATCTGGGCCAGTTACGATGGGGTGTTTCTGCCAGTCATTTTTGGTCAAGCTCACTTCCGCTTCTAGCACCATCAGTTCTTGAGAACCCCCTGTGACCCCAGAGATGGAAATAGTTTCCAACTCCACATGTTCTGATGGCATTAGAGTGCATTGTGCACCAGTGTCAACCAAAGCTTTGTATTCTTGTGGGTCTGATGTGCCAGGTCATCAGATCCACACAGTCCAGTAGATCCTATTATCCCTTTCCTCTCCCTGGCTGGAGGCAGGGCCTCTCTAATCCTTGCCATCATCATACCTGTTCCTACCTCCCTGTGAATACATCTGGGAGGTACCTTCTAGTGGGTTAGATGTATCGTAGTCCTGTCTGTTTTGCTTTGGCCCTGGCCCACAGGAAACTGGCACTGCACTCACCCTTGCTGCATTTGCTTTATCCTTCAGTTCCTGTACTCAGGCTGCTAGGGAACAAGTTACCACTGATTCATGTCTTCTCCATGCTTGAGTAGGAAGTACCACAAGTTGGTTTGTGGGGAGTAGTCCCTTCCCGCAGCTGGGGGGTGTCTGTTTCTGACCTCGGGAGCTCTGGTTTGCACTGGTGCCACATGGAAGCTGTTTTCCTTAATCTTCTCTTGAAGTTTTTTGGTGACTGTCTTTGATCCGGTTGGTGAGCTCTTCTTTGAGATTCTGGAGGTCCTCAGCCAGTTTTTCCACGGATGACACCTGGGCTCAGGACTGAGCTTGGACAGTGTCCTAATATGCTTGCAACTTCTTTGACATGGTGCCCACTGTTTCCTGTCCATCAAACCACTGAAGCAAGGCTAGGAAATGTGCATACATCACCGGTCCACTTCATGTGAATTTTATACACATTGGGGATGTACAGCTGACATTGTCAGGACTTCTGGAGTCTGGTCTGTTGTTAGAGAAAAGTATATTGAGCACAGCTATCTCTGAGTCATTGGATCCCCTGTTTTATGGTCTTCCAGGAGCCTTGCTGCATCTGCAGATCTTCTTCACAACATGGCCACTCTCCTCCAACAACAACAACCACCTTCTTTTCCGGTCTGGGTGATATGTTTATATTTTGCAGGAGCACTCATTGGCTCAACCCCAAAGGTCACCACCCCCTGGGGGTTAACCATTTTATAACTTCAGGGGGAAAACTGTTTTATCCCCCACCATAGTTGTGTTCCGCCCACCTTCCCATGCACCCTCAGCAGTACAAGAAGCAGTAAAGGCATTGACCCTGTGCAAGTTCTGCTCAACAATAACAAAAAAAATCACTGTATTATCAACGCTGTGTCCAGCACAAATTCAAAACACAGCCCCACACCAGCCACTGTGAAGAAAACTGACTCTACCCCAGCCACTACTACCACAAGGCATACTTGTGGTCTGACCATTACATGAATTATGTTCATCACTAAATAACATAATGAATCAAGCTCATTGCAGTTTATTTTTGTCCAATAACAGTATGCATAGAATCATAGAATAGTTTGGGTTGGAAGGGACTATTAGAGGTCATCTAGTCCAACACCCCCTCCCCTGCAATGAGGAGCAGCATCTTCCACTAGACCAGTGTCTTTCACTAGATCAGGTTGCTCAAAGCCCTGTCCAACCTGATCTTGAATCTTTCCAGGGATGGGGCATCTATTACCTCTCTGGACAACCTGTGCCAGTGTTTCACTACCCTCCTCATAAAAAACTTTCTTCCTTATGTCTAGTCTAAATCTACCTTCTTTTAGTTTAAAACCCTTTATACTGTCCCTACAGGTCCTACTACAATGTCTGTCCCCATCTTTCTTATAAGGTCCCTTTAAGTATTGAAAGGTTGCAATAAGGTCTTCCCGGAGCCTTCTCTTCGCCAGGCTGAACAATGCCAATTCTCTCAGCCTTTCCTCATAGAAGAGGTGTTCCATCCCTCTGATAATTTTTGTGGCCCTCCTCTGGACCCACTTCAACAGGTCCATGGCTTTCCTGCACCGAGTACTCCAGGTGGGGTGTCACCAGAGCAGAGTAGAGGGGGAGAATCACCTCCCTCGACCTGCTGGTTACTCTTCTTTTGATTCAGCCCAGGATACAGTTGGCTTTCTGGGCTGGAAGCTCACACTGTTGCCTCACATACAGTTTTTCATCCATCAGTACCCCCAAGTCCTTCTCCACTGGGCTGTTCTCAATCCCTTAATCCCTCAATGTGTATTGACACCAGGGGTTGCTCTGACTCAGGTGCAGCACTTTGCACTTGGTCTTGTTGAACTTCATGAGCTTCACATGGGCCCACCTCTCAATTCTGTCCAGGTCCCTCTGGATAGCATCCCTTTGTAAAGCCCCAGACTCACTCAACGAGTTTCTTAAAGGGGCTTAGGTTCTTTGATACCCTGAGGCACAATCATAGGAGAAACGTGACAACATTCTCAGGAGGTAAACAACAAAATTTTACTGGCAAACTTTAGAAAATCAGGGTACTTGGCAATTTTTAAAGCAAACATTCAACTGAAATAAAGCATTTCACAAAGCATTGACTTAGCAAACTATTACCCATCCAACTTTAAGTTACCCAGATTTTGAGAAGAGAAAATTAGAAGAAAGAGAGAGACAGAGAGAGAGAGAGAAAGGAGACAAAAAAGATTATTAATCACTGCTTGAATTCCAGCGCAATTTCAGCTACTATAAAATCCAAGTGGTGGACCATGAACACATGCATCTTTGTGCTATTGCTTTTATCTGCTTTGGTCTTTGGGGACCCTCCCCCCAGGTGGAGTTTTCAGTGTTCCAGTGGCTAATAGCCATTCTGGGCTGGGCTAGAGGCTCCAGGGGCCGGGGTGTGTGGAGCAGTGCACCATTCCACCTTGGCAGAACTTGCCCTGCCCATCCCCGCCCCTTACCCCCCTTAGTGGTTTTGAGCCAGTAATCATTTTCTCCAGTCTCTTACACCTTTCCATCATGCATTTCAGCCACACCACTTAGCTTGGCATCATCTGCAAACTTGCAGAGAGTGCACTTGATCCCACTGTCTGCATTGTAGATGAAGATATTAAACAGCACTGGTCCTGATACAGACCCCTGGGGGACACCACTTGTCACAGATCTTCATCCAGACATTGAGTCATTGACCACTACTCTCTGGGTGCGACCATCCAACCAATTCCTCATTCACTGAACAGTCCATTCATCAAATCCATCTCTCTCAATTTAGAGAGAAGGATGTTGTGGGGAACCATGTCAAAGGCCTTAGAGAAATCCAGATAGATGACATCAGTAGCTCTTCCCTTGTCCACTGATGAAGTCACTCCATCATAGAAGGCCACTACATTGGTCAGGCAGGACTTGCCCTTGTTGAAGCCATGCTGACTGTCTCAAATCACCTCCCTGTCCTCCATGTGTCTTAGCATAGCTTCTAGGAGGATCTGCTCCATGATCTTCCCAGGCACAGAGGTGAGGCTGACAGGTCAGTAGTTCCCAGGGTCCTCCTTTCAACTCTTTTTGAAGATGGGAACAATGTTTCCCCTTTTCCAGTCACCTGGGACTACACCTGACTGCCATGACTTTTCAGTATCACGAAGAGTAGCTTGGCAAATACATCAGCCAATTCCCTCAGGACTCTGGGATGCATCTCATCAGGTCCCATAGACTTATGTATGTTCAGGTTGCTCAGGTAGCCTCAAACCTCATCTTCTCTTACAATAAGAGGGATTTTACTCCCCCAGTCCCTGTCTTGTGGTCCATCCACTCGAGAGGTATGGGAAGAGAGGTTGCCAGTGAAGTTTGAGACAAAAAAGTTGTTGAGCCCCTCAGCCTTCTCCTCATCCATTGTTATCAGTGTGTGGATCGTGTTCATCAGGGTGTTCAGCAGGTTTTGACTCAGCCATGCTGGTCTCTTCCCTTCCTTTCCTGAATTCTTACATCTGGGGATTGACAGTTTTTGTACTCTATGGAAAGCATCCTTAAAGATTTGCCAGGTCTATTCTTCTCCCTTGTCCCTGAGGGCAGTTTCCTAGGGGGTCCTATTGACTGAGCTGGAAGTTTGCTTTCCTAAAATTCAAGGTCTTGACTTTACTCTTCAGCTGTCCCATATCCCTCAGGACTGCAAACTCCACCAATGCATGATTGGTGCATCAACTGCTGCAGGGAGGACCTACTCCCATCACAGCCCAGCTTCCCTGTGAAATTAGATATTACAACAATTTCAAATTCTACAATTAACATATAACCTTCAATAAACCAAAATATAATGAAAATCTCTCTACTACAAATCAATACAGCATTATCACAAACTTAACTCTATCCTGAGTACTTACATCACAACTATAGCTCTGCTTTCTTTACAATGGTTCAGTCTGTTATGTCTGCAAACTTCTCTCAGTTATCTCAACAAGAGTCTCATGACTCTTGCCCGCATTCTCCACCAAAAATGTAGTGGTTTCACAGCTCCCAAAGAAAAAAAATCCAATTTCCAAAGCTTCCCCACAATTTGCCTCAATGTGAAAGAGAAGTTTTCAGAGAGGTACAACTCAGCATGGGGGAATTATATCAAGATTTATTACTAACACAATAAATACTATAATACATATATATACAACAATCCTAACTATCTCTCCTATGGTAAAGCAAAATATTTACATTAGATCAAAATCTCTCCTTTCCTTCATAAATGTCCAGAAGAAGTCTTTTTCACTTAGGGCCACAGCTCTAATTCGCAGTAGTTGGAAGATTCTTCTCTTCTTCTCTTCCAGTGAGGTTTGGAGACAACAGACTCCTGTGGTTGGTCTGTTTTCGGGTGTTGGGTATATAGTTTTTGTCATCATGGCTAGGCTTCGCGAACAAAGATTTGGGAATGGCTCTACCCACGTTTGTTGCAAGCACGTTGGTGGCTAAAAAGGCCAATACGAGATAGACATGCCCGGTTGCAAAAGGCACAGCAGAAAGACTCCTTAGATGGTATATTCTGCAAGGCACGATTCTTTCTGCGTTGTCTTTTCTCCTCAAGGGTGATCCTGCAAGCTTTCTCAAAAGCATCAGCAGCATTATAGATGGTCTGTCTCCAGGCCTCCCGATTGGAGGCCAGAGTAGACCAGTTATGGTGGTCAATGTGACCAAGGCTGAGATGTTGTTTCAGCAAGTCCTTGTACCTTTTCTTCAGGGCTCCTCTCTTGCGGCAACCAGTGGCAAGTTTTTTAATTGTATATAAATGTAATATAGGTGTAAATATTTTTATATATTGCTTTAACTCTCTCTCTCTTATTTCAGTTCTCTTGTTTTTTTTCTTTTCCCTTGGTTTT